>NC_061075.1:3697368-3802649 GCF_021917145.1 Hypomesus transpacificus | reverse complement strand
CGTCGGAGATGGGACAGGGAGAGAGACTAGTTGAGGGCGTGTCGTCATTACAGACTAATCCAGCCCATGCTGCAGACTATTAGAGGGTCTAAGACATCTACTGTCGGCGCTTGGCAACCCCATCCCATGAAACCCCGCCCTCTCCTGATGGGAGCTGTCACTCACCTTATTGCAACATCAGTAGTGGAAAGGGGCGTGGTTAGGATCAATCGAAGAACGCTTACTCACTTCAAAACTGTCCGGATAAGACATGGACACACGCAAGCACAGACACACACACGCTCACACACACACGCTCACACACACACGCTCACACACGTTTACAAGAACCACTACTCATCACACTCCAGGGAAAACGGAAAAACAAATGGAGTGAGGGTAGAAGGAGGCAGCTAGACAAGGGAAGGGGCGTGTGCAGGGGAGAGATTGGGGGTCTGTTCGAGGAGGATCCTTGTGAGGCTGGCCTGGTATTCCGGTGGTAATGATTGCGGGTAAACGGTTACATCAGGCCTCCATTTGGACTTTATTTAGCCCCAATCTCAATTCTGTCTATTCTATCCGTGCGCCGGAGACGAGGCCTTAACCGAAAACATCCTTCAAGTCCCTGCGCCGGGAGAGTGCCGGCAGTGCCTCGGAGCAAATGCTGAATAATAATGGAATACGGAATTACCCTGACAAGGGAATAGAATATTTATCTGGAATTCTCGTTTTTCCAAAAGCACAGGCTGCATTCATCTTTGTGACGGCGGCGGGGCCTCGACTCCTGAGAACAACTGGGTCCATTTCCCCTTTCATTCTCTTCCCCCCCCCCCCTCCCCGGGGGAAGACCTGCCCCTTATATAAATATTTGTATTGGTATTATGGTCTGTCTACATTAATGAGGATGATAAAGTAGACTGTGTCGGAGTTTATATTTCAAACCGAGTGCTGAACAGCTTTTAACGATAGCTTTTTGTTTTGTTGCTTTTTCACCCCCCCCTCTCTTTCTCTGCCTCCTTCTGTTTCCGCATCTTTCTCTTAATTTCAACCGGCATGAACGTCATCAAAGATGCTGTTGCCCAAATGAAACGACGAAACTAACGCAAAACTTTAACAATAAATAAGAGCTGTGAAACAAACAATTGAATCAATAAAGCAACCGCTGACTTGGCAAGTCTAATAGAGTTTGTCTGTACGTCTGTTCTCTAATTGTGCCCTCAAAGCAACATATTTCCTGCTGTTGTGCATTTAGGGGTTTCGACTGAAAGGTAAGGTTGTTTTTTGTCTTTGGGTTGTGTGACAAAATCCTCAGTTCATTTGGGAGATTTAACTAAATTGCATGAGGATCCGAAAATGAGTCCACGCCTTTTGTCCTACGAAGGTGACTGAGGGAACTATTTCTCAAGATTAATCTCTTGGTATTTTAGCTTTTATGGTGAAATGTTTCGAGGGCACATTGATGGTTGAAGTTTTTCAATGCTCTTTTATTCAAACTGATAAGAGGAAGATCTTGGCCTAAATCGCCCTAAGTGCATGCATGTGCGTCGTTGAAAACTCGAGATGTCTGTGCCAAACGGAATTTCAAGATGGAAGACAAATATTTCAACTCTTGTGAATGTGACACTTGAACCCCCCCACTCTATCTTCTCTTCTCAGATGGACTCTCTTTCGTGACCAGTCTTTAACCTTTGTGTGTGTGTGTGTGTTCCATCCTACAGTCTATAGACCCGGGCCAGCAGTTCACATGGGAAAACTCCAACCTAGAGGTGAACAAACCCAAAAACCGCTATGCCAACGTCATAGCCTATGATCACTCCCGCGTCATCCTGGCGCCCATTGAAGGTAAGACTTCCTGACAGGACAACGCATGCCATGTACCATTTGGTTTCATCTCATTTGATATTCTGACATGGAAACAAGAATTTCGCAACGAGAATCGTTTGTGGGCTTTTGACAACCTTGAGGGGAGATGTCAAAGGAAACCACTCTTCAAAAACTGACATTTCTCTGACATTGCACAGCCAGAAGAACTCTTCACCTCTCGGCACTGCCAAACTCTCATTCGGGGGTTTGTTTCTTATTCATTCCGACTTGATTTTGACGTCTCGCAATGGTCCCAATTTGAGACTGCGACGACGTGCATAACAAAATCGTTCCCTGAAACAAAGTGTCCATAAATACATAAATTAATCAAGTCTGAAATTTCCATTTTACAGTGCAGTGATTTTGCCATTAGTCGCAGCAGTTTGAACAATTCATGCACGCGGGCTTTCTCTGTTCACTTAGCTATGACTAAAGCTAAAACGCCACAATCTCATTGTGCTACATGGAATTCTTTTTAATGACGTCCCCGTCCCCCCCACCTCGTTCATTGTTGCATCAGTGCTCTTAAATTAGACCAGCAGAGTGTTTCATTGTTTGTCGCTCGAGTGAGGCAAAACGTCAGTCAAGGAACGGGACTCTGGAACATAGCAGAAACCTTTGCCGTCTGCTTACGCATCGTCTCCTAAGTGGCACTGCGACTTTAAAAGGTTTTCGAGGGTGCGAGCGATTTCCGAGATCCAGCCACTGTCAGCTGGGAGAAATATGGCTACAACCCGTGATGGTGTCCTGTCAAAGTGACGAACCCAGCTTAGTCAGTCAGTCGAGTTTTACGATTTCGATATCGCCTGTATGACAAAGGAGTGGGGGGGACAGCGCCTCAATAGAGACGTGACGTCTGGGACAAAAACCGGCGCGCGAAAAAAGACCCCCGACTCTTTCTCGACCCCCCCCACCCCCACCCCCCCCCCCCCCCCCGAGTCCCACGAAAGGGAGCGTGCAGGAGGGCCACTTTCGGGGAGATTTAGTGAGGTCTGCGCGGAACAAGCCGCCTTGCCGGTAGAGAAGGATGGCTGGGGGGGGGGGGGAAGGGGGCGAGGGGGGGGAGGGGGGCGGGGGGGAGAGAGAGTTCTGGGAACCCTCGGCTGATTTACACCCGGGCCCGACGCACGCCTCCGTCTCACTGCTCTCGCCGCTAAATCAGGCCCGCGCCGCAGTCCCCGAGGTGCCCGAAACATAACTAAGGCGGGACAAGAGGAGGGACAAGATGGATGTCAATGATTACGAGCGGTGGGGGAAGTCCAAAAGGAAAGGTCGAGGTGGGAGGAAATACGGGAGGCAGACGGAAGGAAAGAAAGAAAGACAGGGAGATACCAGGGTAGGCGGAATGTGTTTCAATTGTGTTTGACGGGCTTCCGATAGAATAGATCGCGAATCGAATAGATGATATTTCCATTCTGAGTGACATGGTTCATCTTTCAATTCAGACACATTCCATTTCAAATGGAAACGTGTATGACACGTTTGTGTCAAACGGCTTTCAGGGTTACCAAGTCCTGTCATGGAAAACCCCAGCCTTCACATGATCCCGATTCACACATTAAAGCAGTACTTGCACAAAAGCTCACCCCCCCCCCCGCATGACAAGCCCTTTGCCCTCGAGTAGCAAACATGCATCGACGCTCCAAACCCCTTTTCGCGCCGGCCTCCAAATACGACACTGGCTCGGATCCAAGTGTCCTCGCAGCCAAAGCGCTGCGCTTCCTAACCATCTCTCTCTCTCTCTTGTTGTCGACTCCTAGGAATCACCGGCAGCGACTACATCAACGCCAACTACATCGACGGCTACCGGAAGCAGAACGCCTACATCGCCACGCAAGGACCCCTGCCTGAGACCTTCGGAGACTTCTGGAGGATGGTGTGGGAGCAGCGCGCCGCCACCGTCGTCATGATGACCCGGCTGGAGGAGAAGTCTCGCGTGAGTTCCCCCAGCAACAACAACAACAAAATGGCGTACCGCACGGTTGTACCCTCGGCCCCACTTGTTTTCGGAGGGGATCGTTTCGTTTTCTCCGCGATGCGATGTTGGTCGGAAAACGGCGGCGTCGAAAAGAGCTGCGATGGAGCCGTCTGAGAGGCGGAGAAGGGCAGGGCCTCCGCTCCAGAAACCCAAGCGCCTAAGCCAGCACCTGGTTCCTTGTTTTTCTACCCCCCAGGTGTCTGAACTCATCGTTCACTCACCCGCTTCCGTGTCAGTCTTTTCTTTATTCGTTTACCTATCCCTTCGCAAAATGTGCGTTCCGCCCCTGTCGCATGCGATCAGGGTTTGTCCGGGGGGGGGGGGGGGCGCGGGGGGCAGGGCCGGGGGGGGCCGTTGACGAGGAGCGCAAGGAGAGCGTTAGAGCGACGCGTTTCCTTCACTCCCTGTCACATCGCATCAGAGGCTCAGGGCGCTGGACGCGTCACGCCCCACAGTGAATGAATCTTTATTAAGTCGGACGGAGGCTGAGGGTTTATGCTGGGGGGGGGGGGGGGTGGGGGGGTGGAGGAGGGGGTTCCTGACACAGACAGCTGTAGCTTGGCTCGATGGGGAAACGTTTACCCTTTCTTGGTCTATTGGTTATTGCTGAGGGGAAGTGGAGGGTGGGGGGGGGGGGGGAGGGGAGAGAGGAGACAGGGAAGGGTAGGTTATTGCAGGTGGGGGCCCCCGGGGCGGGAAGTGACAGTCTTTTATCTCGCGCTCCGTCTGTGGATACTTCCTGAGCTGAAGTGTTGAGAAATAACGAATAATAAGCCACTATAAATAACCTGTTTATAATAATACACATCTAACCTTCCACTTGTTTATAGCTGTTATATATTTTTCTGAACAAAGTGTCTTTATCTGAGACCTGGGTCTCACTCTCTTCCTGTATAGTGTGTATATATATATATATGTGTGTGTGTGTGTATTGTTGACCTGTCCATATCCTTCTCCCCTCAGATTAAATGTGACCAGTATTGGCCCAGTCGAGGAACAGAAACCTATGGCATGACCCAAGTCACCCTGCTGGATACCATCGAGCTGGCCACATTCTGTGTCCGCACTTTCTCCCTGCACAAGGTACCCGTGACCCCACACACACACACACACTAACTCACAAGCACACAGACCGTCCAAACGCACGCACAAGCACGGAGACATGAACGCGCACGATGGCCCGAACGGCCCCGCTCGAGCGCGCCACCGCGCCAACAAATGCGCGCCCCAACACAAACGCACTCTCTCCCTCCCCCCCCCGTTGTCCCGGAGAGACGTGGCAAGTTGCTCCCGTCCTCTCCTGGCCGTGCACCCGTTCCCATGTATCTGTTTGGCGGACACACGAGTGCTTCGTCCGCCTTAACGGAATCACTCACCCCCAAACGATAGTCCCTGTTCTCGATTTTCCACTCGTCTGGACGCCTGCCTTCAGGCTGAGGTTGAAGCCATACGCGGAGGCCGGCGAGGAAACCCGGATGAGCGAGCGCGGCGGACTGTAGGAGGCTGTGGACTGTAGGAAGCTGTGGACTGTAGGAGGCTGTGGACTGTAGGAAGCTGTGGACTGTAGGAGGCTGTGGACTGTAGGAGGCTGTGGACTGTAGGAGGCTGTGGACTGTAGGAGGCTGTGGACTGTAGGAGGCTGTGGACTGTAGGAAGCTGTGGACTGTAGGAGGCTGTGGACTGTAGGAGGCTGTGGACTGTTTGTCATGTGCTTGTTGTATGCAGAGCCTCGTCTTTTGAGGCCCCTGGGGGACCCCCCCCCCCCCCCCCCCCCCCCCCCCACCCGAGGAAGCTGTCTCTCTTTCTGGCGGCTCCTCCTGTGTGCGGCGCAGAATAATTCACAAGCAGCTCCTTCTCTCTCTCTCTCTCTCTCTCTCCCTCTCTCTCTCCCTCTCTCTCCCTCTCTCTTTCTCTCTCTCCCTCTCTTCATCTCTCCCTCTCTCTCCCTCTCTCTCCCTCTCTCTCTCTTGTCATCTCTCTCTGTCCGAGGGAGGCAATCAAAACCAGAAGTACTTCCCCCCCACCTTCTGCCATCAGGCAAATATAACCGAGGGTGGTAGCAAGCAGGTGAAGGTGGAGGAGAGACTGTGTTTTTACCTACAGGCGCCTTTGTTGCCATCTTTCTCCGTCTCATGTCGGTCTCTCTTTTCTCTCTCTCTCCTGTTTCTCTGTCTTTCCTCTCTCCTCTCTCTGTGTCTCTGTTTCTTGTTCGCAGTTTTGCTCTCTCTTTCCTCTCTCCTCTCTCTCTTTCCCTGTCTCGCCCTTGCTCATCTCTCTCTCTCTCTCTCAGAATTACAATCGTTTGTTGGTTTATTCCTGTTGTCCGCTCCAAACCTTTTCTCGTTTGCCATCCATCATCTTTTAATGCGCGTCTGCCAAAAAGAAGCACTTAGCTAAGCGAGTGAAAGGAAAGCCTACACGTGTAATTGGCAACCTGCCTTTCTCCCTATACACACCCAGCCCATGGCCGTTTTTGGGCGGTCAAATCAAAGTATAAATGTTGTGGGATACACGGAGAGATGTGGATGAGTTCCAACTCTCAGACGCTTCCACCCAAAAGCTTTTTAAACAGATACAACTGAGTTAAGTGCATCCTATTCGATCATTGCGCTGTTTTGGTCCAGTTAAAAGGAACCCAGTGAAGGCTCAAGCTAGGTTTCCTGCTAAGCCGGATGTGTCATGGTCTGGGATTCTCTCTTGTCTTTCTTGCGCACACGCTCTGTCCTCCTGAATGCTTATGTCCATCACTCTCTCTCTCCCTCCCTCTTTCTCCCTGAATTTGGTCCTCTTTCGTCGCCCTTTTTTTGGCCTCAGCCCCTCATGACATTCAGTCTCCCGACACTATCTCTGCTCTTCCGTGGGCGTTGTCTTTCCTTCCTCTTTGCACATAGTCTGTCATCTGTATTATTCTTCTTCACATCCCGCTGTTCTGAAGTTTCCAGCAAAGAACACGTGAAGATGATGTCGGATTTGTGCAAACTGTTTCATTCGCAGTCGACTCCCCCACCCCGCCCCGCTCTCACGTCCGTCACACACTCACACACTTGCGCGCAAACAACCCCAAGACAAATCCGTTTGTCTGCGTATTCCGCGGTCACACCAAACCGAGGTGCAAAAATTTGTACAAAATCACCCAGGCGCTCGCTCTCATAACGAATGCACCTCCACTGCGGAACACAGAGCCAGAAGATGGCCCCCTTCAAAATAAAAAAAATCATGGAGGGAGGGGGGGGGGGGAAACTAGGTCAGTTTGCTTTTAATTACCGCGCTTAGTTATTCATGTATTCAACAGAAACACTGTCAGAAAAGCAGAAACTCGGCATTGAAATGCAAAAAAGGCTTCCTTTAAGGCGCTTCCTGGAAGAATGGAACCGCAGAGGGCGGGCAGATGTGAGGGCTGTTCCTTTTCGCCGCGAGGGGCGAGAGACGCGAAGCAGCGTCGAGGGCGTCCTTGTGTGGAGAACCGGCGACGGGCACCAGCTGTCCCCGCGCCACTTAGCGTGTGCGCCTGGCAACCCCGTGTGCCATGTGGGGGGGAAGGAAAACGGTTGTGTCATTGTCGCGGCGCAGCGTGTGCCTTGAACTGGTGGTCAGTGTGCGTGGGCAAAACCCCCCCTTCACGTTCGAGTGGGAAACCAGTTATCGCTACATAAGGTGTGAGCCCCCCACACACACACACACACACGCGCGAGCAAGCTCCATGTAGGCACAGCGTTCCATCCCTCCTCCTCCATAAAAGGGAATCGGGCTAGTAATCAGAAGGTTGCTGGTTCGATTCCCGGCCGTGCCAAATGACGTTGTGTTCTTGGGCAAGGCACTTCACCCTACTTGCCTCGGGGGGCAATGTCCCTGTACTTACTGTAAGTCGCTCTGGATAAGAGCGTCTGCTAAATGACTAAATGTTAATGTAAATAACACCACACACACACACACAAACACACCACGACGTTCAGCACATCGACTAACCCCCCCCTCCTCCCCCCTCCCCCTCCCGCCCCCCCCTCCTCTCCAGAACGGCTCCAGTGAGAAGCGAGAGGTGCGCCAGTTCCAGTTCACGGCCTGGCCCGACCACGGGGTGCCCGAGTACCCCACCCCCTTCCTGGCCTTCCTGCGCAGGGTCAAGACCTGCAACCCACCAGACGCTGGACCCATCATCGCCCACTGCAGGTATGAACACGAGCGCACCCCTCATCCCAGTGTCGCCTACCCAGTGAGCTCGACTGAGATCGCTATCCTCACGCCTGGTTTCGCCTCCTAGATTCTGCCGTGGTCTAGATTTGGACTGTGTAGGTGCTAGGACTTGTGCAATATTTGTTGAGGCATACTGCAGATTGTAACCTAGTCTCCTGTCATGGTTGGTGTCTTACCTTGTTAGGTTAGGGCCTAGTTCGATGACTGATAGAGCCGATGAAACGAACGCGTTAAACATTCGCACGCACAAAACAGACGATCGTGTCATTTTCACATTCTACCCCGTGCTCCTCCGCGCAGCGTTGTTTAACGAGTTCCAGGAACTTGGACTTGTCTGCTGTACAGTAGGACGAACACGATATACTGCCAGATGTCAAAATATACTGCCGAGCCGCATGGAGCCAAACGCTGCCGTTAAATCTTCCATTGACAACGCTGCGTGATTCACGGGCAGGTTTAACCTGCACACCATGCTTCATGGATTTGACCTGTTCAGCGTTTAATCTGATGCCAGAAAATATGTTGCCATTCTGCAGTCTTCCAAGTCACAGAGGCTACTGCTGATATTTACCAGGCTAACCTCAGGAAGTCATGTGATTATGTATACAGTGTGCATGTTCATCGATCGAACCGGATTGAATGGGATCCGTTGTGCAGTTCCTGGCCTAAATTCAGTTTTTGCGCACAACGAAGAGAATGATTCTTTGCTCTGCAGCATGAAAATCATTTGTCTAGCAAGTAGGCTGACTCACCCCTCAATGTAACACACCAGGGTGTGTGTGTGTGTGTGTGTGTGTTTATGGTTCAGTGCGTAGATCTAGTTGGGCAGTGCTAGTGGAACAGAGTGGAGTGGCACATAAAGGGAAGGTCACAGCTCTTCAGTGTGTTAACAGTAGACTGCAGGGCTCTGAGTCACACGCGCGCGCGCACGCACGCACAGTATTTTGTTTGTCTCCCATTGAGCATCTTTGTCTCTTTTTCCATCCTGGTCTTCCTTTGTTTCCCGCCGTGTCTCTTTCATCGGCTTTGTTTCCCAACAATTCTTCACCCCCTCGCCCCCACCTCTTCTTGACCTTCGACCCTGAACCCCTCCACCCCACCGCCCTCACCCATTCACCCCCATCACCCTCCACCGTCGACCCCTTCCACCTGACCCCCTTTCCCCACCGAACGCCGACCAAACGAAAAGTGCAAATAACCGACACCTCTCTCTCTCTCTCTCTCTCTCTCTCTCTCTCTCTCTCTCTCTCTCTCTCTCTCTCTCTCTCTCTCTCTCTCTCTCTCTCTCTCTCTCCCCCTCCCCCTCCCCCTCCCCCTCCCCCCCAGCGCGGGCGTGGGCCGCACGGGCTGCTTCGTGGTGATCGACGCCATGCTGGAGCGTATCAAGCACGAGAAGACGGCCGACATCTACGGCCACGTGACGCTGATGCGCGCGCAGCGCAACTACATGGTGCAGACGGAGGACCAGTACAGCTTCATCCACGACGCCCTGCTGGAGGCCGTGGCCTGCGGCAACACGGAGGTGGCCGCCCGCAGCCTCTACTCCTACATCCAGAAGCTGGCCCAGGTGGAGAGCGGCGAGCACGTCACCGGGATGGAGCTGGAGTTCAAGGTGAGGAGGGGAGGAGGAGGAGGAGGAGGGAATTGGGGGACGCGTTTTGTGTTGAGTGGGTGGGTGGGAAAGTGGGTAGAAGACACAGAATTGCGGATTGCGTTTGGGGGTTGAGAGGATGGAGAAAGGGGATCTTGGGAAAGACGCGAAAGGATGGATGCGCCGGTGCAGTCGGTGCAGGGAAATTGGACATGGGGCGGAAATCAAAATGGCAGAGAAATGGCGTGTAGAAAAGTGTGGATACGGTAACACACCAAACACCAGATGATTTAGGTTGAGCCTCCGTAAAAACTCCTCTTTTTCTGTAAAAGTTTCTCTCATAAACCCGCATGAAATAATAACAAACATTCACATATGGAGGATTACATATGATGAATCTCGAAATAAAAACACCTTATGAAAGCATAAAGCATAAGGCCGTGGAAAACAGCTTAACATTTATGATCACTTTCAGCCTGAGGTACGGAGATAACAGTGAAACAAATGAAAGCGCCCGTGTTTATATTACCCGTATTTGTCATTTCACAAGCCTTGTCCAAGTGCTAGAGCACAAGACGGAACAGAAAGCAATTAGGTTTGTGTCCACTTAAGCTTTGACTTCAATTACCTAATCACTTTGACTCGGAATGCCGAAATTGTGATTGTCTTGCAAAAGCTGGAAATGGAAAGAGTAAGGCTGTTGGGCACTCGTGGTCATTGTGTATTCATTTCATTGGGAGGATTTGAAAGAATATGCTTAAGGACGGTTTTGTCATTAGCAACTCAAAATCAAGGATTGTCTCCGACAGCAGAGTGGGATTTAGTTGGAACTCTGCAGAGGCGTAGTGTCGAGCCGTGTTCACAACAGTTCAGGTTCCAAGTCAAGCCGTTTATTTCCAATTGCACCTGCGCTGAGAGACAACACAATCCAAATACGTTCCTTTCCCGCACGGAAGAACACTCACCCATGAATGACGCCGCTCTCGCCAACGTATCCTTTGTAAAACACCTGTCCACTGTTTTATCAACACACACCGCCAAGGAAGCCGTCGTGACTATGTCGTCTTCCCGGCAGACGACGTTATGCCACGGTAAACATCGATAGAATCTCAGAAACTAACACCGTCCGAGAGAGCGACGGCGGGGAGACGTGCGCGGGGGGGGGGAGCTGTGTGGAATTAAAGTCGGACACCGTGTGGCCAGAATGGGAGCGAACTCTTGGGAGAAGCAATTAATAGTTGACGATGACAAATGGGGGGTGCTCGGGAGGGCACCCTCCACACCCCACTGCCCCCCACCACCACCACCACCTCACCCCCCCCCCGCGTTCCCTAATGAACAAAGGGACGACTGTATGTTAGGGTGAGCGCAGCCCCAGTCGGTGAGGTGGTTACTGTGCACCGCACAGCGCTCTGGGGACCGAGGACTGGACTAGAGTCAGTCAGGTGTGAAACTCTCTGTGACAGACTGGCTGGAGATCCCCCCTGGGGGGCGGGGGGGGGGCTGGGACAGAGGTAAAGGAGGACTGGAGAGAAAGTGTGGAAATGCTGAAGGTCTGTTTCCTGGGCTTCCTTGCGCACGAGGCATTGAATGAAGGCATTGACACCGACGCAGCCGCGTTTCGACGTGGTACGCAACGGAACACCCGTTGCGTAGGTGGCCTTGGCTACACAAGGTTTCCAAGGTGTTTTTTTGGGGGGCCCCGCCGGTGGGCGACGAGAGAACGGGTTGCCAGGTTGGCCGTCTTTCCTCCGAACCCTCGAGTGTTCGCCCCCGCCGTCGCCTGGGAGTCTCTTTAGCGCTGCCAAAACGTCTCATGGCCTCTCAGTGCCGCTGTGAAAGGGTGATCAAAGCGAGGACAGGACGGTGGGCAGGCTTGGCCCTGCTCCAAGGGGGGACCGACAAGCAGGATTTTTCTGGAACTCAGAGAGGGAGAGGGAGAGGGCGACGGACAGGGGAGAGGGGAGACAAACAACACTGAAGGAGGGAGTGAGAGACAGAGGTATGACAGGGAGGGAGGGAGGTATGACAGGGAGGTATGACAGGGAGGTATGACACAGAGGGAGGGAGGTATGACAGGGAGGTATGACAGGGAGGTATGACAGGGAGCTAGGGAGGTATGACAGGGAGGTATGACAGGGAGGGAGGGAGGTATGACAGGGAGGTATGACAGGGAGGTATGACAGGGAGGGAGGGAGGTATGACAGGGAGGTATGACAGGGAGGTATGACAGGGAGGGAGGGAGGTATGACAGGGAGGGAAGGAGGTATGACAGGGAGGGAGGGAGGTATGACAGGGAGGTATGACAGGGAGGTATGACACAGAGGGAGGGAGGTATGACAGGGAGGTATGACAGGGAGGTATGACAGGGAGGGAGGGAGGTATGACAGGGAGGTATGACAGGGAGGGAGGGAGGTATGACAGGGAGGTATGACAGGGAGGGAGGGAGGTATGACAGGGAGGTATGACAGGGAGGTATGACAGGGAGGGAGGGAGGTATGACAGGGAGGTATGACAGGGAGGTATGACAGGGAGGGAGGGAGGTATGACAGGGAGGGAAGGAGGTATGACAGGGAGGGAGGGAGGTATGACAGGGAGGTATGACAGGGAGGGAGGGAGGTATGACAGGGAGGTATGACAGGGAGGTATGACAGGGAGGGAGGGAGGGAGGTATGACAGGGAGGGAGGTATGACAGGGAGGTATGACAGGGAGGTATGACAGGGAGGGAGGGAGGTATGACAGGGAGGTATGACAGGGAGGTATGACAGGGAGGGAGGGAGGTATGACAGGGAGGTATGACAGGGAGGTATGACATGGAGGGAGGGAGGTATGACAGGGAGGTATGACAGGGAGGTATGACAGGGAGGTATGACAGGGAGGGAGGGAGGTATGACAGGGAGGGAGGGAGGTATGACAGGGAGGTATGACAGGGAGGTATGACAGGGAGGTATGACAGGGAGGGAGGGAGGTATGACAGGGAGGTATGACAGGGAGGGAGGGAGGTATGACAGGGAGGGAGGGAACTGAGGATCGGGGAGGAAGGAAGGGAGAGAGAGAGAGATAAAGAAGGAGGGTAGATGTATAGATTACAAATGGCGGACATCAAGGTCATATGAATGAATTGGAAGGGTTTGGAGGACACACACACACACAGACGCACACTCTCTGTCCGTCTCTATCTCTGTCTCTTACTGTGTCTCGCTCCTTCTCTCTCTTTCTCGCTGTATCAGGGGAAACGACACAGTAATACAGGCTGACCTACAAACACCCGCAGTAGACCTCTGATGTTGATTTGACAATACAGAATACCATTTTGGTCTCCGTTGTGTGTCTGTGTGTTTTATGTGTGTCTGTGTGTTTTATGTGTGTCTGTGTGTTTTATGTGTGTGTGTGTTCACACCTGCCCATAGCAGACTTCCATTACCAAGGTAAAAGTGACCCACTTTTCCCTAAGAGATTTTGACTGAGCTCTCAGGCAGGAAAATGCTCGTTTGTTGACGTCCTTATACTACCCTGTACGTCGCACAACTCAGCGAAGGGTTGGACTCTCGATGGCTTCTTGATAAACATTTTAATCAAAAAATATACATTTTGCCATCCCGAGGTGCTTCACCCATCATCAATATTCTACCTCCACAGAGATGAGATAAGAACACTTTATTACTTTCACTTATTAATTTCCATCTCTCCCTCCACCCCCCCCCCCCCCCACCCGTCTCTCTTTCATCCTCCCCTCTCCCCCTCTACCCCACGCTGTTCTCTGTCCTCCATCTCTGCTTCTCTCTCTCTCCCCACCCCACACACACACACACACGCTTTCTTCCTCTCTTCCGTTCCTTTCTCTCCTGCTCCCTACTCCTCCACCTCATCAACTCTCTACCCCCCCCCCCCCCCCTCATTCCATCCCGCGTGTCCCTCGCCCCTCCCTCCCTTCCTCCCCCTTCCCCCCCCAGCGCCTGGCTAACTCGAAGGCCCACACGTCCAGGTTCATCAGTGCCAACCTGCCCTGCAACAAGTTCAAGAACCGCCTGGTCAACATCATGCCCTACGAGACCACCCGCGTCTGCCTCCAGCCAATCAGAGGCCTGGAGGGCTCCGACTACATCAACGCCAGCTTCATCGACGGATACAGGTACGCCAGGGGTCGTGTGTGTGTGTGTGTCTGCAATGTGTAGTGGTGGAGGGGCATGTGTGTGTGTGTGTGTGTGTGTGTGTGTGTGCATGGGGGGGTTGTTAGGGTGGTTGTGTGTGTGTGCATGTGTGGGGGGGAGGTGTGTTTGTGTGTGTGTGTGTGAGAGGGGTGGTTGATATCAGGGTCCTGTGCATGCAGCCTCTCAACCATCCATCAAAACCGGCCCAGGCACACTTTGCCATGTTTTGATTAAAACTTTGATTAAATAGCTGACTCGCCAAGCTGTGTCTAGACCTGAATACCGTGTGCCTGTGTGCGTGTGCTCGCTCGTCTCCAGGCAACAGAAAGCTTACATCGCCACGCAGGGTCCGCTGGCGGAGACCACGGAGGACTTCTGGAGGATGTTGTGGGAGAATAACTCCACCATCGTAGTCATGTTGACTAAGCTCCGAGAGATGGGCAGGGTGAGGCGAACGCGTGCAGACACCGAGCCGACATACTTCACGACCGTTTCAAACAAGCTTGGTTTGGCTATCGCCGTTCCATCCTGGGAAGGAAGAGGCGCTTGAGAGCCCGGGTGACGGTGTCTCCACTCTGCCTGCCGGCCTCTCGCGCAACTCCTCCGTCTGAGTCTTTCTCACACCCCTCGTTGTCTCTTCTCCCTCTGTGTGTGTGTGTGTGCGCAGGAGAAGTGTCACCAGTACTGGCCAGCAGAGCGTTCAGCCCCGGTACCAGTACTTTGTGGTGGACCCCATGGCCGAGTACAACATGCCCCAGTACATCCTCCGAGAGTTCAAAGTCACAGACGCCAGAGTAAGTCCCGTGTGTGTGCGTGTGTGTGTGTGCTCTTGGCTTTGATAAGTTGTGTGTGTGTGTGTATGTGCTCGTGGCTTTGATAAGTTTTGTGTGTGTATGTGCTCGTGGCTTTGATAAGTTGTGTGTGTGTGGTGTGTGTGTGTGTGTGTGGTGTGTGTGTGTGCGCTAGTTCAACTCAGTTCATTTTCATCTAGACTGACACCCAAGTAGAGGCGGCATAACCATTCAATTCTAACTTCTATGTGCTCCCGTCTTGCCTACCAGTTGTATGCAAATCTATTGTGTGATTAGTACACTACTGATGATGGCAATCGCAGCCCAATCTCCATCTTACTCCGGCAGACATAATGAATGATGGCCCTCGCAGCATGGCGGCTAGTTAAGAGACATTCACTCGGGTCTTAAAAAGCCCACGTTGCACCGGCTCCAGCCCTCAGTGCCTTACTTCTCCCTGTGGGCAGATTAGACATAACTGCTACTTAAGCTAGTACTTCATTGCCACACACACGCACACGCACACACACACACTCGTGAAGCCTTCTCTCACCCACACAGGTTTTTTTTCCGCGCGTTCCCTCGCTCACCCCCACACACACACACACACACCCCACACAGTAAGAAGTGCCTGGGAAAGGTGAGGACCCAGGGAGCTAGTGTTGCTGCGTTGGTCCTGGCTGTCTTAATTGTGATTGAATCATCAAAGCTTCCCCCACTCCAGTAATCAGGCCAGGCTGTACGCCTAAGCTCTCTCCTAGAAATGAAAAGGACCTCTAATCAGAGACGAATGCAGGAAGGAAGGAGGTAGGCTGGGAGGAGAGCGGTGAAGAGAAGAGGGAGGAGAAGAGAGGGACGTAGAGGAGAGGTGGAGGAGAGGGGAAGGGAGGAGGGGAAGGGAGGGGATGAGAGGAGAGGGGAGGAGGGGAGGAGAGGAGGGGTGGGGAGGGGAGGGGAGGGAGAACAGGACCAACTAGGGTAGGGTAGGTGGGAGCACAGTGTTTGGAGAGCGAGCAGCGTTGGTGGTTGGTGTGTGTGTCGGTGCGCGTGCTCATGTGTCTGTATGTGTGAGTGGAGAGAGGGTGTGTGTGCGTGCGCGCGGAGAGTGTGCGCGCGCGCGCGCTCGCGGATACTCCCTGCCTCTGCTCTCTCGCCGAGCGAGGCAGTCACGTATTTAATCACACAATTTGACACAGTGCGCAAGCCCCTCAGGTTGTGTGTAAAAATTTCCTCTTTTCATTTTTCCACACGCCTCGTTCATTGTGCCGTTGTCTTCCTCTCTTTCATTTTTAATCCTTTCGCGGAGAGGCGAAATGTTTTCAAATTAGGTTAAGGAGAAGAAGAAGAAGAAAAAAACAAAGGGAGAATAGAAAGAGAACCGTCGGTAAGTCGTGAAGCTGGTAAACATTCGGCGGCTTGTCAAACAAACGACACTGTGTACCGCAGAAGTGACATAACAAGGGCCCGTGTCCCCGAATCAGCATGAACGCTCTCCCTCTTTGAGATCCGCCAAGACTCGGAGGATACTTTGCTTCAGCCCGGCGAGTCTTTCCCCTTCTCAGAGGCTAGGAAAGCAACAACAACAACAACAAAAAACAAGGTGCAAAATAAAAACCCATTTTCACAGCACCAGATTTTCCACTCGGTGTAGGTGTCCCGCACGGTTCGCCGAAAGCCCTTCCTCTCGGCTTCTCTCTCCCTCTCACGCTCTCGCCCGTCCGCCCGCTCGGCCCCGTGCCCCCACCGAGGGTTGCGTGTCCGTCTCTGGGCCTCCTCCTTAGCTCCCCTCATCCGTCAGGTCCCTCCATCGATCAAGAGGGCAGGATTATCCCGTTTAACACGATGTCTAGACAACTCCGCTTGTCACGGCCAATGCACTATTGATTTCGCTTTACCGCGACTTCACTCCACTCCAAAAAACCGTCGGGAGGAAGAAAGAGGGGGGGGGGGGGGGGAAAGAAAGAAAAAAAACACGGACAGAGTGAGGGATGAAGGGAAAAAGGACCCCTTGTCAGAGGAGTGCGTGTGGGTGCGCGTGTATTTTTGTGGCGCGGCTGTTTGTTATCGAGCACTTGGACAGAGATAGGGACAGTGCAGGGAGCAAGCCATCAGACCTGTGGAATCGTCGTGCTCGGGTCACTGACCCCACACTCGCATACAGAGACTGACGCGCACACACACACACACCAGGCTTGGTGCTGTGATGGACAAAGAGGTAGCCTATGAGCAAGGTGTCACTTTTGTTTTCGTTCCTTTCTCTCATCCTCTCCTATGCTCCTTTACCTTCTCTTTCTGAACTGATCTTCTGCCTCTTTCTGTACTTTCTACCCTTCTGCCTCCCTCTACCTCTCTCTCCCTCTCTCTCTTTCCCTCTCTCTTTCTCCCTCTACCTCTCTCTCCCTCCTTCCCTCTCTTTTCCTCTCTCTCTCCCTCTCTCTCTCCCTGTCTCTCTCCCTCCCTCCCTCCCTCTCATTCCCTCTCTCTCCCCCCTCTCTCCCTCCCTCTCTCTCTCCCTTCCTCCCTATCTCTCCCCGTCTCTCTCTCTCCCTCCCTGTCTCTCCCTCCAGGACGGGCAGTCCAGGACAGTGAGGCAGTTCCAGTTCACCGATTGGCCGGAGCAAGGCGTGCCCAAATCAGGGGAGGGCTTCATCGACTTCATTGGGCAGGTTCACAAAACCAAGGAGCAGTTTGGACAGGATGGACCAATCTCTGTCCACTGCAGGTAAACGTCCTGCCCAGCGTCCAATGAGACGACGGTCACTGTGTGTGGTGACCACACTGATCCTGCTAAGCATTATTTTGTGTTTTGGAGCTTGTGTTTAACAGATAGAGAGCTGTGTCCGCATACTAGTTCAGTTTTTTTGAGGGGGGATGATTCCTTTAGAAAGTTGAGATCAAGGTAGGTATATCCATGTGCAGGACATATCAAAGCAAATTCCATGTTGCACATGGAATATACATCCAACTGGGCATGCGTCAAAATCCTGAGACGGACATACATGTGTCGGCCCCAGCCGGGTCTGCCGACCCCCCTCCCTCTTCACGGCACCGTCAGACACGACACACGCCGAGCCTCCCTCTTGCTTATTGCCACCGCCGTAGTCTGCCATCACAGTGCCAAGGGCTCATCTCATTCATTATTGATATCTCGGAGATGCGACGTGGCATTTGCAGAAATAAAAAAGGGTAGGGGCGGGGGGGGGGGGGGGGGGGGGGGGGGGGGGGAACGTGGTCCTGTCGATGATTCTCTCTTTTTTTTATGACCCCCCTCCCCCCCCTCCCCCGCGGTGCTGTTTTTATGACTTGGCGGTGCCATCCAAGGTAACCTTAATCATTACTTCTGCATCTTGTCGTCGTTTTGTGGCTGGCCTGAACGAAGCCGCCCCACCGTGTATTCGCATCCATCCCCTCGGCTTCCTGAAGGACAGCCTGGTGCATTGGAAAACATGGCGGCTTCTCTCCCTGTTGGGTGGAGGAGTCATTTTTGAGGACAACCAGGGCTATGTCTTCACCGGCATGACGTCTGTGATACTGTAATGCTGTTTGCGACACAGCCACCCGGCCGGTCTTTCAACCCACGCTGAGAATGATACGAACCCAGACGTCAAGGAGGTCGTCAGCTGAAAGATGTCCTTTCCGATTCCGAGTTTAGACTCAGCCGGTCCATCACTGTTGTTTCACTCGCTCACCTTTTCAGAACCTTTTCAGACAGGCTGACATCAGCAGCCTTGACATCTACTCCCCACAGCTTTCGCCATGATGTCACCGGGCATTGGTGATGCACCATGGGAGTCGTAGGCCACGTCAGAGAGGGCTGGAGTGAGGAGTTACATCCTCCTCAGATGAGAGGCTTTAGCAGACCGAGGCCGGCCCGAGATAATACAGGAGGGTGGGGTGGGAGGGGGGTGGGGGGGGGGGGGGGGCTCAGGGGGATAGAGGCAGAATCCATGTCTGCTTAAAACCACAGCCTTTGAGCAAAAGCTGGAGGGCTTGTTGGAGGACTGTAGTGTCGTACCCTTTGGCAGTGGAGGCGGGGAGAGATTGTTCCCCCCTGTGATTTGCCTGTAATGGTAGTCAGGTGCATGGGGGGAAGGGGGTTCTCTGGAAGTATTTCCCATCGTCTTGATGTGAGGAATGGGAGAAGTGTCTGGGGGGGAAGTCCTTCACTGGTGTCACGCCCGAGGTCGTCATTCCGGATAGACTTGCTACTCTTTCCCCTCTATACCTCTCTCTCTCTCTCCATCTCCTCTACTGCTCGTTCTACTTCCTGCCGGTCTGTCATGCCTTCACGTGTTCCCCAATCCTTTCAACGTCCCTGCGTCCTCTCTCTGTCCTTCTCTGTCTCTCCCAGCTCATATAGAGCCTTGCGTTTTTGTTGTTGTCACTTGCCTGTCACAATTGCCTGATGACATCCAGTGAATGGCAGAGTCTAAATCCGCTCATCGGGGGCGACTTCACGCCTGTCAGATTTGGAGCTCTCATCTCTTCCACCACGAAGGGTTCGATGGACTTTTAAGGGACATGTGGCACCCTGCGACCAGCTCCCAGAGAGAAGGAAGGAGGGGGGGGCGGGTCATGGAGGGGACAGCCTCTGCTACCCCGCCGTAGTATTGTCACAGGATCAACACGTCGGTGGCGTCCTCGCCGAGCGAGGTTTACCAAAAAACAGGTCCCATCTTTCGAAATTCGTTTGTGTTTTCTCGACGATGACAGAGCCGCTCCTCTCGCGGAGAGACGCCCCAAGTTATCTCACTGTGGTTTTTTGTGTTCGTTTTTTTTTCTTTTTTTCGCCTTCTTGCCTCCCACCCCCTACCCTCACCCACTTTGTCAGCCCCTGTTTTCCTTCCATCTATAAATCTGTTATGTATAGGGGGGGGGGGGGGGGTGGCCACTGGTGGGCTGGGGGGAGGTTGGATAAATCTGTTGTCACATCAATTATTGTTCCATTGGTGAAGTGGAAGTCGTTTCACACCAAAGCAGCTTAGAGAGACAGCCCTCAAGTATTTCAGGATCAGAGCTAAGACTCGGCCTATTTCGGGAAACGGGTTGTGAGGAGAGTTTTGATCGGGGGGGCTTAATGAGGCGAAATGTTTGCCAGCGCCTCTGTGTTTGTCAGTTGTTGTTGTTGTGGGGTAAGTGTGCGCGCCTGCCTGCCTCTGGACGTACAGAGTACCTCTCCCATGATCATCTCAGAGCTCTGGTTTCAAATGTGCTTTAAAGTCGAGAAGTGGCAGATGACTTGAGTCCAAAACAAGTTTTTATTTGTAAAACCAAAAAATGGAGAGGAAGAAAAAACTATTGGCGGGGGGGGGGCGGGGGGGGGGGGGAAGATATGATGTGACGCGTCAACCTTTGATATGTTTGTGCGTCGTATGTTAGTGTGTATGTTGAGGTTGCTGTGGCGCTGGCTAGGATACAACAGAAAGATGATCCGTGTGAAAGAGTCCGTGTCTAAGTCCACCTCTGTTGGTGTGTGCGTACTGCAGTGCGGGGGTCGGCCGGACCGGAGTCTTCATCACTCTCAGTATCGTGCTGGAGAGGATGCGCTACGAAGGGGTGGTGGACATCTTCCAGACCGTCAAGATGCTGCGGACGCAGAGGCCAGCCATGGTGCAGACAGAGGTACTGCAGGGGGTCCTCCTGGACACCCCACCCACCCACCACCACCACCCACTCACCTCCTACACCCACCTCTTACACCCACTCACCTACCCCCACCACCCACCTCCTACACCCACCCATCTACCCCACCACCCCCACCCACCTTCCCCACCTCCAAATCCTTGTAGAGATAGTAGATTAAAGTACTATCACAACAGTCTTCTTGGGATAATGACGTGAGAGTTAGCGTTATTATGTGAGCCCCAGCAGTAGTTTGGTAGTCAGCCCTGTACTTTGTAACTGGAGTTTGGACAAAGTTTTTATGTTTGGTTTGTTTGTTTGTTTGTTTGTTTGTTTTTCTCCCATGCAGGATGAATATCAGTTCTGCTACCAGGCTGGTCTAGAGTACCTAGGAAGCTTTGATCACTATGCAACGTAAAAAGCCATCTCGCCCCCTCAGAATCCTGCGTTCCCCCACTCGACAGTCTCCTGAGCCATAGAAACTTGTTTCAAATTTGACACCACCAACAACAACAACAACAACAACAACAAGATTAACCCCAAGAAATATCCAAGCCAAAAGGAAAGAGAACCCATTGTAGAGCTTTTCGAAGAAACCTGTTAAAAAAAAGGCCAACGATTTCAATTGTACTGAGTGGACCTTGGTACTGGTGAGGAAAATGTAAGGATTCCATCAGCAGAACAACTGGCATCCTCGCTGACTGATAGGAACCAAAAACAGCACTGAGCTGTTGGATGGGAACGATCAAAGTGACGGACTGCGTACCTTACCTCAAGTGTTCAGACATGTAAACATTTTGTGGACATCTATTAAAAAAAGAAATGTAAAAAAAAAAACGCCGTACAGTACCAACATCGCAAAGATAACCGTCAGTGAATGAAGGATAAGCGAGAGTGACAAAGCTGAAAACCTAAAGGGACTAAGAGACAGTTATACTTATATGTTGTTTAAATGGTTGCAGTTCCCGCCTTTTCTAAAACGTAATAGCGATGGGGTGAGAACAAATGTTCATGGTTCGTGGAAATTTGATTAACACATTTGAAAACTACTATCCAGAGAGTTGGGAATGCTGTTCTGGCCTGTGTACACACATGATTGTCCCCATACATTGATCACCAACGAGATGAACACACCAAGGGAGTAGAGTAGGACTGGAAGTTCAACGCTACCCAACACCCACCCCTCTCGCCACCTAGCTAGCAAACGCCCATAGTGTAAACGCCAAACTAATCAAACGCTCGCCATCGTTGAAGAGCAACCCTACCCATTGAACTGTTAAGGCTTTGTGGAGTTCAGTCTCCACAGTTGGCTAATGATTGCGTATCTAAGGAACAGCAAATGGTAGGGTGTTCTTTTGCTTGTTGTGAAATGCCAATTCAATCACATACCAGTTTCTCGAGTACTTGAAGGTGCGTACCACATTCGGTGCTCTCAAGGACAAAAACCCGACATGTTTATATAGTTCCTGGAGGGGTCGCTAACTGGCTCAGCCGCCATTGACACTGGGGGAGAATATTTCTTACCAAGCTGGCGATGTCGACGTACGATTGGTGACATGGGAGACATGACCATATCCCCTTGACTTTTTACCATCACTCTGCCATTTGGAAGGGAAATATCGGGAAGGCTGTTTGGCCACACAAGAAAAATGGAGGGAATCACCAAATTAGGATTGGCAGCAACTTGTGGATAATGGTGACACCTGGGCTCTCTCTGCAAATGTGTACAGCGACCAACACCCATTGTCTCATCACCTCTGACTTTTGTCTCGCGATTAATTGTACTTTCTTCGTTTTGTTTTCCTGTCAAATACCAAACATGCTGCTTATCTCCTGTATGCTGTAAGTGTGACTCTTCGATAGGGGATCTCGAGGACCTGAGGACTGAGGATGGCCCCCCCGACTCGCCGGGCCACTCGAAAGGCCGTGGCTGGAAAACAAATCCACGTTTGTTGTTTCTCATTGTCCTCTCTCTTCGGGCATCCTCTGCACTCGCCATTTCACCAGACTTTCATTCAAGGTTCAATGAGAGTGGCAAAAGCCTTGTGGGGGCTAATGGTACGGGGGGGGGGGGGGGAATTGAATTTGGAGCTCCGGTTTATGTTGTGTGTTCATAAAACAGAAGAACACTGGCTTTTTAACTCCCAATTTTGTGGTGGATTACTGAGGATGTGGCAGCCATGGAATGCGTTGCCTGTGACATAGAAGGGACGTGCCCTTATACAAATTATACTTGCACATCAAAAAACTTGAACTGGTTTCTCTCAATGTTCGCAGGGCCAATTTTACACACTCGATATATGTGATAACGAATCCACTTTCTATCCCCTTCCTCCCCCCTCAACTTTCTTTTTCTCCAGAGGTCAGTGCTACAGGTGTACTCCAGAGTATGTTTTTAAGATTTTTGAATAGGTATGCACACTAACAGCGTGATGAAAGGAACTGTGTGTAGTCTTTCTTATTTCCAAAAAAGCCTTATTGTTATTTGTAACATTATGAGACATTAATGTTGTATTATGATGACTATTGTTATTTTACTTTACATAGCGGACTTCTTATTTTCCTTTTTGTTTCGTTTTTTAACAGAGATATTGTATCGCTTCTTTTTTTTTTATTAGCAGGAAAAAGTAAATGCTTACTTGTTCATATTACGTTCAAAGACATTCTATTTTTTCACTGTAGAAATGTTAAGTATAACGTGTTTGTGTAAGTGTGCATATATATGTCTATATTGCACATTCACACATACATATATTTAAATGGGAAATATAAAGATATATCCACACTGTTAGTATGAATTTTTATGAGTTTTTCCTCTTTTTGTTTCCTTTTTTGTATCACCCATACATTTTGCTCATGTAAGATTGTTTTCTTTTAGTTTTTTGTTTTTTTTACCATAACCTTAACCTTGGGAAATATTGAGTGTTTCTCTGGAAACAGTGAAGGGATGTGAATGGCCAAGCGCCACTCCTACAATGCTTTTAAAATTCCTACCATTTGGTAGACCTGTGCCGATAAGGAGATGATGTTTTTAATTGTTGTTCAAATTCTTATTATCATTAACTCTTAGTCATTAGTATTCATTTTGAGTATTATTTTATAATTAGTAGATTAACATGTCTGTAAAACATAACATTTCAGGCAAATTACATTGTTACCCATGGTTCCATTCTGAGTTAACCAGATGAAACACTTTGCTCACTTAGTCTTTTTATAAAGACTTTGATTTCCTCTTTTAAAGAGTCCCTCTAATGTTGTTTTTAAAATCTACACTTATTTTCGGACATAACGTGAAATCATTCATTTGTTATATATCAACTATGATCCAGAATATAATACCTGTAAATAAACAAATATATAGATTATATGTATTTGTATAATTTGACCCTCAAGCTCTCCTACTTCAAATCAATGGAATTACAAAGAGGAAGTTCTGCTACGTTCATAGTTCCTCGTATTTGTTGAGCCATTTTTTGCCTTCTGTGGTACTGTCTCTCTGCTCCCTGATCTGAAGCCCATTGGTTCTCCTCTTCATTTTTGATCCATGTGTTTGAGGCCTCCCCTGCTAGCTATCCTTCGTTCACTCTTATGGCAAAACAAGTCAGTTGATCCGGAAGAGTCAAAATGGACGCTGATCCATTTCCTTGCCATGGAACAGGCTTCTTCTTTACACAAGTAGAAACAATGCCAACCAGAGGGACAATCTTTCCCTCAACAAAAAGTATGTTCACCCTCTCTCAATGACTAGATTTTCCATCTGAAATGTCAAGATGTAGACTGTGCACAGTATGCATCTTTGATACTGCTACCCACCATAGCAGCTGGCCATATTATGACGTGAAGCCAATAAGAGTCATATTGCTTGGCTTCACTGCCCTGAAATATGACAATGTCATTTTCCAGCTCATTTTAACTTTGTCGAGAACCACACCATGTTTTTTCATTATCTGTCATGTTTTGTCACGGGATGCAGAATAAATGAGGACTAAACGAGAAGGAGAGGTAAATCCAAAAGACGAGGAGAAGGGAATTACAAAAGTAAAGACTCGCTGTGAATTCACTATTCTAGCACGTCTCAAAATGTTTCGTATGAACTGACTCGTGAAATGAAGACTTTTTTGACTGGAACTCAAAAGAAAGGTTAAAGGCCCAATGCCAAACCCAAGCTCGTGGACATCTTTGGAAGCTTGTTGCAGCGTGTTATCTCTTTGACTTCATGTAAAGATGCCAGACTTATTTGACAAATCACCAGAATATTTCGCTGAGGGGACAAATTAACAAAGGACAAAATTACAACAAAAGAATAGAACATATACATACCACAGCCAACAAAAGAAACAGAACCCAAACTCTATAGTTTTCTTTGTATGAGGGCCAAGTGCTATCGCTTTCAAACTGTTACTTCAAACTGAAACAATAATTGGTTTAAACCACTGTGTATGTAGATATATTGACTTTGTATTAAAGAAATGTTGTCTGAAAGCCGTTGGTCAGTCTAATATTTAGTTAATGTTATGATTTATTACTTATAAATAAACTTACTTATTATTATTGTTGTTATACAGTATAAAATTGTTGGATGCTACAGTAATTGTATAGAATCCTATCAGAATATGATTATTTGACCCCACCATCCAAATCAGATCCTACCTGAAGGTATCCTGGCCTACAGTTGCTATATACCATATATGTATATTCTGTTCTCGAGCTTTATTGAACAGAACATCCATATTCAAATTCAACTTAGACGGGAAGGTGGACCAGGAAACATGTTGTTTTGAAAAGCTTCCAGTGCCACCTTCCTGATTAGAATGATCGACCAAACCCCTGGATTTTTGGAAGCGGGGGAACTACATACAGACAACACATGATTGGCTGTCTATGTCTTTGCCAATGTCTTTTGCACATATTGGTTCATGAGCTTAATCACAAACACAACCTTTGTTTCTCTAAGCCCTGTCTAGAACTTAGCAAATGCCAGCATAACAGTCGATGTGGAGGTGGGGCTGAACTTTAACCTGTTGCTATTTGCTCTCCCATCTGTCAGTCACAAAGGCTTACCACACATCTGCCGACCACAATGTAAATAGGTCAGCACATGGGCATCGTACTCAGTGACATCAGTTGTTAAACCCACATTTAATTGACGTGATGTCTATTACGCCGTGCATAGATCATTTGAAAATGTATTAATGCACTCATAAAATGGACCACTGGGCATAATCCTGTGACCGATTGAAACTGAAAAAGATCTCAAATGTTATGTGACCTTACACCAGCTGGAACTGCAGATGCCTGTCCCCACAACATGTTACAAGTTGTCATCTTTTCACCAGAAAAGTGTCTCATTCTAGAGTGGAGTGTGAATGCTTTATGACATTGTAGTTCATGAATAAGACTCCTAATTGTGTTTCTCTTGACTGACTTGAGAGTTGTGTCTAGGTCCACCCTGTTCTTAATTGTGAGCCGAAAGACTGCGAGGGGCGGCGGGAGGGAGTGCAGCGGTAATTATGCAGTGATTCAAACGCTAGCTCATTAAGACCCAGCTAAGCAAGCGATCAAAGAATCGATGTGACATTGGACCCAAAAGCCAAAGAAATTTGTAATAAATGGCAAAGCAATAAATTGGATTATCCACAGCCCCGTGGCCAAGCTCTCTGTTGCAAATGACAAATCAATCCAATCAAGACTCGTAAAACTACGAGCCAGAAAAGAGGCTTCATTACTTGCCATTTTTTGGAGGTCATTCATTTGTAACTGCCGACTTTGGTGTATGGGTTGAAATGTAGGTTATGTCTTCGCATAACATTCAGAGTGTGTTTAAATATTCATGATGTACCATCAGGTATTCACGACCTCCATTATTGTCTAGATTTAGTGTTTTCTATTCGGAGCTGGGCAAGATAGTGGCGCTGTCAAATATGCTCAAGAGCCATGGGCACAAAGATTCACCAAGGTACTTGGTGTCAAGATCTCATATCCAGAAAGTACCAGCCGAGCTTGAATATGAAAAAGCTGTTTCCCGCAAATGTCAACATCTCAGCTCTGGATTGATAACTGCATTCTGTAGGTTACATGTCAGATATAGCCCATGGACTGTGTGGGAAACAGATGGCAAATAATTATAGGCAGTTATGTTGCAGATGCTGTCTGACTGAGGCATTGGTGGTACACTATGATAATGCTAGGATTTCAGCAGTCTGCTTGAAGGAGCTGGGCAATCCTAAACATAGAGCACATTTGTTACATAAACTGTTTACTGTTGTAGATCATCTTGCCAGATATCCCCAAAATATACAAGGTATGGTTTCTTTAATGTCTATAGAAACGGACAAGATAGATCCCTTGTCCATATGATGGTAGTTTCTCTCATATGGCTGTGCTGCCCTCTGCTGAACGCTATATGGTATATCTTTCTGACAGTCACACTGAAGTCCAATTTCCATTCAATTCAATCTAAGATTAACAGACGACGTATTAAAATGCGTTCTGTTGCTTCAGCGGCTCTGTCTCTATGGTAATTGCCTCATCACTCAATACGTATTGTAAAGCTGTTCTGTGGAAGACTTCAAAACATGCTTTGGTTTAATGGCACATATAATGTGCTGATTAAAGTATTACAGCTGTAATGCGTTGTAATGAACCACTTCCGTTTCAGTGCATGGGATGATTTGATAAAAACAATTGTTGGTGTTTGGGTAGCCTGCCGGCATGTTTATACTGTGGTTTTAGGTGTCGGTTCTTTCTGAGACGTTGAAGTGCTTGCGGAGAACTGAGTAAGTCTGAGTGCAGTAAAATACGGACATAATAAATCTGCGTCGCTCGCTACACAAGTAGGGTTTATTCCCTCTAGCTGATTCCTTCATCAATCTGTCTGTTCCTCTCCTCCCTCACCCCTCCCATCTTCGTATGTGTCCAGGCAGGGTGACGCAACTGACTGATCGCCACCATTAAAGTTGGATCAAGTTAGAGAAGGCAGCCTATCTCGAACCGTCTCCTTATTACTCATTTCTCCCACACTTTTCTCCCTCTATCTTTCTCGTGGTTAAGCTCATGCGCAAGAATCGTGGGAAGGTTATTTGCTATCATTTTTTGTAGGCTAATGCTTTTTTCAAAACGTGTTTGTTGTTTTAAGAACCTACTCCTGCTGAAGTGGCCATATCTGCAAAATCTCAGCATGATATATAGAGCACATTCTCAGAATTTATGTTAACCCTTGTGTTATCTTCATATCGTCATTGTGACCCACCGTCGACTACTGACTACCGACAACTGTACCGCATACAAAAACAAAGTGAAGCATTTTCTTTTAACAGTCGGGCTGTCTCAGACCCCCCCCCCCCCCCCCCCCCCCCCCCCCCCCACATTGCGGTGGTTAAAAGAAAACACATTTACATTTATTCATTTAGCAGACACTTTTATCCAAAGCGACTTCCAAGAGAGAGCTTTACAACAAGATAACCCCGAAAACATTCCGGGTAGCTAAAACATGAAGCACATATTGTGAACAACCAAAATAAGTGCCAAAGGGAAGAACTATAAGAGCATGTAACAAGCAACAAGTCTCTAAGCAAGAGTCATTGTGATCCTTGAGGAAACTAACATTGGGTCCAGCAAACCATTCCTAAGTACCGTTGTACTCTCTGAACAAGTGTGTCTTGAGCCTTTTATTGAAGGTGGGGAGGCAGTCAGTGTCTCTGATGGAGGTGGGGAGTTGATTCCACCACTGGGGGGCCAGACAGGAGAAGATCTTGTGTTGGGACCGGGCGGTCTTGAGCTGTGGGACCTCCAGGCGGTTGTCTGAAGAAGACCGTAGGTGGCGGGTGGGGGGTAAGGCTGCAGGAGAGACTTTTTGTAGTCGGGTGCAATCCCGTTCACTGCTCGGAAGGTCAGTACCAGGGTCTTGAATCTGATGCGGGCTGTGATGGGTAGCCAGTGGAAGGAGATGAGGAGCGGGGTAACATGGGAGCGTCTGGGTAGATTGTAGACCAGGCGGGCCGCTGCGTTCTGAATCCTCTGAAGAGGGCGGGTTGTGCATGCTGGGAAACCGGCGAGCTGCGAGTTGCAGTAGTCCCACTTGGAGAGGACAAGTGCTTGGACAAGCAGCTGGGTGGAGTGCTCAGACAGGTATCTCCTGATCTTCTGGATGTTGTAGAAGGTGAATCTACACGACCGGGAGACTGCAGCAATGTGGGCCGTGAGGGAGAGCTTGTCATCCATGGTAACCCCAAGGTTCCTGGAAGAGGATGATGGGGTCACCGTCGCAGATCCTAGGGTGATTGAAAGATCGTGGGAGATGGAGGGTTTGGCCGGGATGATGAGAAGTTCTGTTTTGGCGAGGTTCAGCTGGAGGTGGTGCTTGGTCATCCAGGTGGAGATGTCTGTGAGGCAGGCCTCAATCCTAGCTGAGATCCCTGGATTGGCTAGGGGGAATTACAGGTACAGCTGCGTGTCGTCAGCACGTTCAATTGTTTTTGAAAAGAAGGGTAACAGTGATACTGGTCTGTAGTTCTGGAGGACGGCAGGGTTAAGGGAGGTTTTTTTTTTTTTTTTGTATTGGGTAAATTGGATAACGCAATGATGGTTCATTGTGAACCTTTGGGTCATGTGACCCAAAGGCAGCACGTGGGTTAAAGGGTATTTTCCTGTCTTCCAAAGGAAAGTATTTAGCTAAGTGCCAGATCATAAATTGTTGGGAGTTTTGGTATTTGTTGAATTCCCAGAAGAGGAATGCAGGTATTTGTCATCATCTTTACATGGCTTGTTTACAACTAGGAGACAGTAACCCCTTACTGAGTCCCATTGGAAGTGTGACTTGGTTTCTAGCATTAAATACCGGAATTACACTTAACTAATCATCTTGATCATTCAACTCACAAGGATAACCATGTCCACTTAGTCCCAATTGAATCTCATCTAGGAAGATTCAATGGGTGGGAAATCGAATCACATCCCAGTTTCCAGCTGAAACCTTAGATCTTAATGTGGTTGTACGGAAACAGCATCATTCAGTAGGACTGGTGCGGGCAAAGAAATCGAGCAGCCGGATGACCTGCATTATGCATTAACTTCAAGTCAAGTATGCTGTCGTTTGCAGATTTAAAAATAGCCTACTTAAGAGGCTCACGCTTCTCACGCAATCTTTTGACATCTCGTAGCTTCAACCGCCTTTTTTTGCAGATTTGATCAAATACTCTAACCCGGGGGGTATTCCAGGTTAGCCTGGTCCTAACCAGACCCTTGCACATTTCATTTGTACAGAGGGTCTGGGATCGCTCCATTGACAAACGTTAACTTCCTTGAAGGCGGGTCCTCTTTTGAAGTTTAAAACTGTTGGATCTGCCCAGAGTCACTCTGATTTGCCATAACCAATCGCAAGCGTTCGCCTTAGCCAGCTCCTTCACCACTACTGTAACGGAGCTAGCTGCCGTAGCTGGATAATCAAACTTTTCCCGAACCCCGTGGGGAGGAGGGCCACAACATCATGGCCACCAACAAAACTCAGCAAGGAATGTTCTTGCTCTGGCTTTAACTTATGGATATGCAGCGTTGCCACAACCGCAGAATAGCTTCGCTCGCATCTTTCTCCGCCGCCATTACTGAACTACTCAAAGGAGTGCACAACATTAACGTCATCGTTCTCAGCCACTCCCTATGTTCGTTGATTGGACCAACAATTTTTTTTCTTCTGAAAACCGACTTCAAAGTCAAACTCCCAGACCTAGTACAGATTGGCAGTGGCAGCAGCGTACCAGATGGTGATGGAGGATGTGAGGATGGACTCAATGATGGCTGTGTAGAAGTGCACCATCATTTTGGGTGACATTTTCCTATCTACAAAGCACAAAAGGGTCAAAAATATCAATGCTGAGACAAAACGAAATACTAATATGAGGCTTTATTATTTCCTGGCGTATTTAGTAGTTTACAGTGTCAGACTACTGACAGCTCTCTTCCTTCAAGTCAAGATTCACGAAATCTCACTCCAGCCTATTAAATGACATCATTTTGTCTCGCAGGCTCGAGGGCACATTGGTTAACTTAGAAATGTATTTTTCACTTTTCTGGGCTACAAACAATAATACGAATGAGTTTTGCATATATATTGTACTTTTTTTTTTCAGAATCGATCAAAATTTTAGCACAAAGAAGTTAAAATATAGGTGGGGACAATTTTGTCATCTTAAAATATTGGTGGGGACTAGTACCTAGCGTCCCCCCCTAAACCTACGCCCATGCCTGGAATACCCCTTTGCTTGTGAGCTTGTTTGTTTGTTTGTTTACCTTGATTTGACCTAACCCTCATCCTCTCAACCATTCTCCAGATTCCTCAAATTGCCCTGGGAAGGTTCTGTGTTTTTTCAAGCTTTTTTGAAATGCAGGCCAACCATTTCCTTAAGACAGCTAATGACCTTTCACTTGGAAGAGATCTCTTTTTTGTATACTTATCTACCAGCTCGTAGTTAGTGTTATGGTACAGTGCATCCCATTATTCTAAGGACTTCCCAGACTAGCGATGACGTTTGTTGCCTTTAAAAATGACGCTATCAGTATCAAAGCAGGAGCGCAATGCAGCTGAGCTGTACATAACCTCTGCATGAAAGTTCAAGGCTGACTCGGCTGAATGTGCACGTTGGCTGACCATTGGTCCCCTCAATCAAAGTTGAGGTTGCAAAAGACTGTCATAAATTTTAGGATCCACTTTGCAAGGAATAATACGAACATAAACCGACCATCCCTTGAAACATTTATAGTTTTCACAAAACACAGCACACAACAGTGTTAAGAAAAAGATCTCCTGTTGAGTCCAGGAAACAGGACAAAACTGTTGGCAGAGGGAAAGTGCAGCACACTCCTAGAAGTGCCTAAAATAGTCCCTCGTCCCAGTGTGGGTGGTGAATGATGACTCACAGCTCTCACCTTAAATAATTGGCCATTTCAGCTCTGTTTGAACACGTCTCCCCCACAGACAGTTGAAAAGGAAGAAATTCTGCAGACCTCTCTGCTACCTCTCCTCCTTTGTTTTTCTTCAACATTTCTTTGTCTCAAGGAAGCTCCGAGTAGTTCTTTTATCAACTTCTCGATTGTTTCTGGCAGTTTTTCTGCTCGAAGAAGAATGTCGAGCTCCCCTTGCTTGAAAGTGTATCATAACATAAACCATGCTGCTGTCTATTCGACTAATGAGTCTTGCCACAGGGGTGACCTCACGGAAGGGTTCATCAGAGTTCGGGATCTCTGGTCTCTGGCAGCACTCGTGGGCTTCTGTTCGTCTGCTGTTTCTCCTCTGCACGTCTGCAGCTCATTAGACACGACAACCAAAAGATGTCAGATTTAGATCGGTGAACGCACACCTGTGGGACTGATGTGGATTTAAAAAGTGTGATTATTCTTCTTTCTTTTCATCATTTGAACTCGTTATTTCGTGTGGGAGGCCTATATAGGTGTGGGAACTAGCAATATATGCGTTTATGCCCCACAAATGGCAATTGTAAAGCTTTGATCCTAACCTCCCACCTTTCACCGCCACCACCCGGTATTGTTTTTAGTGCCTTAGGTGGCAGTCTGGCACCCAGCTCCTGGATGAGGAGTTGCCTTGTCAGCCCATAAGTGTTGGCAGCAGGTCCTTAATGCATTTAATTCCTGCATGAATTGAAACATCAGCCTTAGATAGGTGGTGGTTCCACTGACCTCACTGCTGTGGCGAAGGTGTGGTTCTCATTGGCGTTTAATTGTGAGTTTGATGTTGCAGCTGTGCCTCCCTTAGTGGGCTCGCTAACGCCAGTTTTACAGTTGTACCACCGTGCACTTTAGATGGCCTAAATGCGAGATACGCTGTAATGATTTGGATGCTCGCCTGCGTTCTCATCTTATTCCATGTCTCAATCCAGCTGGTGTGTTACAGTAGGCTGTGAAATAAGATCAATCTCATAGTGGTATCAAGGTCACATTCAAGCATGATACCAGTATCCACTGTGCCTTGGCTTTAGTTGAATTGATGCATGCCAAATCCTCTGCTCATCTGCATCAAATAGCTATTGAGAGATCCAACATCTGTCAAATGATTGAATTTGGATTTAATTTCCGAAAACTGGGCATCTTTGAGCGTTAATTAGTTTTGAAGTTAATCAACGCGAAAGCTTTGCCAAGATAGGAGCTACCATAACTACCGTATGAGTCTGCACAGCAAGGTTATTGGAAAACGATTTGTAAGGTATGCTATTTTAATCCCCTAAAGGACCCATTTTCGATAACATTGGGTATGAGCATGTGGCGATCAACAAAGTATTCTGTAACCTCACCACTTACTACATCAAAAATATTTTCCCAGCTAAGCTACCCTTTAACTTGACAGTTGGGGCATTCCTTAGCGGTTTATTATGTAAATACTTAAACATGTGATAAGTGTACAACATACCAATGTTCACTCTCCCTCAACAGTCCTATTCTGGCAAGGATAACTGTTTTGGTTCTCTGCCACATTTGCAACAGGATCCTGCTTTATCTTTAAAAGCATACTGTTGTAAGGAAATACTTGGGTTTAGAAGGGCCGTCACTTGTGTTTATAACTCCTGTTTTAAGTACTGCAGTAGCCGACAGATTGTTAATGTGACAATGTGACAGTTTGTGGTTAAATCACGGTGTGTTAGTATCAGGGATGAGATCATAGAGATATCACAGCTACTGGGGTTTTTGTTGATCATCCAGGGGAGAAGGGAAAGCATTGAAATGTAACCTAGTCTAGCCTCAGAATGTGAGTCTGGAATAGGTACCCTGAAAATGTTGAACATCTTGACCAAGTTTGCAATTCTTTTAGAATAGATTCCAGCTGTATCTCTTCAAATGAAAGCTTAGTGGTTTATCTGTCTGTTAATCATCAGCACACAGTGTCTGGTCCCTCAGGCCATCCCTGCATATTTCAAAGACAGCACCTATCTTTGATCACAAGTGCTTTAACTCACTGAAATAGGAGTGCTATTCATAATTAAGATTAATTGGTGCAAATAAATTACAAAAATGTTCTAAAAATGGCTTGTGCGTGTCTATTTTGTATCTTTGTTGCTGGTTGCTTCAGTCGAATATTGTAACTTGCCTCTTTCCCAGCTCTACTTTGTAAGTAATGGATTCCTGTCATTGATTAGTGAAATAGGAGCTGGTCAGGCTTACACACTTAAAAGGTAAATTGTGTGTCTGGCTTTCAGGACTCAACTCTACCTTTTGTGGGCAAATTTTGCAACCTATAGACTAACAAAACGATTTTTTTTTATATCGTTGTAATCACCCTCGCGATTATATAGATTTATGGTCAGCAGTTAGTGTGAGACTTATGTGGTGAGTCAGCTTCTAAATGGCAACATTGGTGAAATTCGGTGAAATTACAATTTAATTCCTAGGGTTCTCGAAATAATCAAGATCTGTGTTTAGAACAGGACAAGACATTTAGGTTTTTGCTTTTGAACCACCCCAATCCCTCTTTCTCTTTCATTGAGTTACTGAAGAGTGAGCATCTGCTCACTAGAGGTCTCTTGCAGACTTAAACACATTTTCCTAAAGCAATTTCTTAGTATTCGGCATTTCTAGCCCTCATCTTACCACCTCAATGATGCTCTTTATTTTCTCGTGGGATGGAATTCACCCGGAACATTCCTGACTCAAACGTTGCTAACGAGCCCATCCCCTTGTCTTCCGGAAAAGTGAAAAGGGAAAAAAAACACAGACAACTTTTATCTGCGCTTGCTGCGGGGTTGTGAGAGGTGCTGACAACGTTATGAAGATTCAACTGTATGTCACGTATGTGTCCCGTTTCATTTGAATTTACGTTCCATGTACACTGGTCTGCGTCACATGAGTAGACCCACTCAGAGAGATCTTTATCCCAAGAAACTTAAGCTTTCACTTTAAAAGCATCGGCAGACGCGCCTGCATCGAAGCTCGCTGAGGAAGCGACAAGATGCGTGAGCGTTGATGGCAAACTCCGAAGGTAGGCAATTTTTCTTTCAGTTTAATTTGTATTCTTTATCTTTCAACTGACATAAAGCTTTTTTTTTGTCATGAAGTCATCAAACTTATTTTACTGTACGTTATTGCATAGATATCAGGCTTGTATATAATATGCTGATACCTTAGTTGTCTGTGTTTTGATAGAGGTTACGTCTTAAGTTTACCGCTACGTAATACAAAGGCTGAACAAATTCATATAGTATTTGCCTCACTTTGGTTTCATGTAGTTCACAGCATATGACCGTTTTAATTCTGCAGACTTGCAAGAATTTGAAAACTTCAATTACCAGTGCGAAAGTCAATGGCTACAGTTTAGGGTTGTAAGCAGTCAAATGAGTGAGCGCCTGTTTTTGATTCAAAAGGTAGCCATGGGAGGAGGTTACCCTTTGGTAGTGGAGCAACAGATGCAATATAGGTACGCTCGATTTTCTTTTTACATTTGATCCTCAGACCTTGCTCATTCAGAGAACAGAACGCGATGTACAATAAGAAACAAGTTCTACATCAGAACAATATACCTGTCAGTGGACAAGCTAGATCACCAAGTCCTCTTCCTTTCTGGTGGAGGGACTGGAGGGACACAAACTCAGACACAATAACTAATATGTTTTGCCATTATCTCTGTCATGGTGAATAATTTAGTGAAAAGCATTTTGGTGCTGGAGGCTGGTAGCCTAATGTCACAACAAGGGAATACCTCTTCCTTCCTGTAAACCAACTGTGCCATCTTCTTCATCTTCCCACCACACACTTGTGCCCTGTGGTATCCATTACTTAAAAAAACATTATAAAAAAAAAACAGCATCAAGTAAGACTGGAGCAATTAGAATTATGATATTGAGTGTTGTGATAATTCAGCTGGCCACTCCACTTTGTGGCTGGAGGTTGAAGGAGAGGGTGCAGTGAAAAATGACCAAAAGGACCGAGAGTGCTTTGAAGCTCGATGGAGAGCATAGCTGGGGGAATTGGGGGGGGGGGGGGAGGAATACAGAGAACACACTCTCAGTCTATGTCACTTTCTCTCTCTCTCTCTGAATTTGAACTGTACTCTCTCCTCCGAATCATGTTAGTGTTGATACTCTGAATTGACGTAGATATGATCGGTTGGAACAGGCTAATGTCAGTGAGGATGTTTTTAAGGAAATTAGGTAACTTTGGTTTTGATTATATCAGATTTCATCTGTATTCTTTCATTCCATTGGCTCAGTCAAGGTTCAAACCAAGATCTCAGAGCATTTGACAGTGTTAGGACATTCACTAAAAACGGTCTGCATTTATTTTCAACCTCTTCCAAAAAGCTTCATGATCTTCCCCTTTGTCCATTTCCAGTTTCTACTACTGCCTCAATTTGTGTCCTCTTTTCATTTCTATTTCCTGTTCATTTACTTAGATCACCTTCCTTTTAGGTATCTGTATATTCACACTCACTAAGAGATTGTTAATGGGAGCAAGGCCTCTAAAAATAATTTTCACAATAAGCGAGAAACCAACATCTGTGTTCCATATGCGTGCTAAGTTTATAGCTTTGTATAAACCCTGTCACTTGTCAGTATGAAGACTCCATCGGGAAAAAGTCTGTTTATACAAATAATGTGTTCTGCATCGCATTTGGATGTTTTTCCGTTAGTCATGGCTGTTTTCCGATTGGTCAACACATTTTTCTGCAGAATGTGTTGTGCTGTTCAACGGAATGTGTAGAAAAGTCCCTTTGTCTGCCTACCAAATAAAAACACAAGACATGACTCGGGCATTTGTGTGACGCATGCCACATTTCTGTTTCCTTTCCCAAGGTGAAGCAAGAGAACTTCCATGTCTCCAAAACGTACTAGAATCCACCTCGCCTTCTCCATCCTCTGAACGCCCGCCGCTCTCCCTCCCGCCGCCATGAACGCCTCCACCCGCCCCCCCAACGAGACGACCCCCTTGTGCTTCTCCATCAACAGCCCGCCGTTCAACTACAACACCACCCTCCCCTCCGCCTACTTCTCCGCCACCTTCAGCACCCTGGGCCTAGGCTCCAACCTCATCGCCTTGGTGGTCCTCCTCAACTCCTTCCAGCGCACCCACAGCCGATCGCGCTCCTCCTTCCTGATCTTCCTCTGCGGCCTGGTCGTGACGGACTTCATGGGCCTGCTGGTGACGGGCGTCATCGTGGTCACCTTCTACGTCACCCACTTCAACTGGCGCCAGCTGGACCCCCACTGCCACTTCTGCAACTTCATGGGCATGTCCATGGTCTTCTACGGCCTGTGCCCGCTGCTGCTGGGCGCCTCCATGGCCGTGGAGCGCTTCGTGGGCATCAACCGGCCCTTCGCCCGCACGGCGAGCATGTCGAAGAGTCGGGCGGCGTCCATGGTGATGATGGTGTGGGCGTTGGCCGGCTCGGTGGCTCTGCTGCCCCTGTCGGGCGTGGGCAGCTACCACATGCAGTTCCCGGGCTCCTGGTGCTTCCTGAACATCAGCTCGGAGGGCAGCGACCTGTTGTTCTCCCTGCTGTTCTCCGCGGTGGGGCTGCTGTCCTTGGGGGTGTCGTTCGTGCTCAACACGATCAGCGTGGTCACCCTCGTCAAGGTGTGCTGCGGGCAGGACGGCGCCCAGCGCCGGCGCGACTACGAGGTGGAGATGATGGTGCAGCTCATCCTCATCATGGTGATCGCCTCCATCTGCTGGTGCCCCCTGCTGGTGAGTCGCACGGTGCCACCTGCCACGCTGGCTTACTTGCACACACACACACACAAAATAAACACGATTATTTTATTTGTCGCAGACACAACCATGTCTTTTTCTATTTTTCCATGATGAACATACCTTTTCAAGCCTCTGCTATCAAAACGTTTTAATATTTACGCTTTACGTTTGTTCACATGAAACGCCTTCCTCCTCCTTGTTAAACAAAAACACTCTCTGGTTCCCTGGCCTTCTGGTTGTGTACCACAGAGGGGGACTGATAAAGTTGTTTCAAATTGGAATGAGAACTCTAAGCAGGGGTAAGCAGTGTGAGTTGCCCTAGTTTCTCATCCAGGAAGTATTGTTGCCTGTGTAGCAGTGCGTTAGAGAGTGGAGCTGAGTGTTGCCGAGCGATAAGGCCCATATGTTAAAGCTATCTCCAGATGGAGGCAGAGGGGATATCCGGTAAGGACCCTACATTCCCCAGACTTCTGGCTCCTTCTCTGACATTTCACGTCACCCTTCTGTCTCTACTTTTTCTCAAGTTTCTCAAGTTGTTTTATGAAGAAACAACTCGATATGACAGCACCATAAAAATCCTAAGTTGTTTAGAGTGACTCAGAACCACGGTTGAAGAACTGATGGGGGTCAGATGGCTGAGCTGTTAGGGAGTCGGGCTATTAATCAGAAGGTTGATGGTTCGATTCCCGGCCATGCCAAATGACGTTGTGTCCTTGGGCAAGGTACTTCACCCTACTTGCCTCAGGGAGAATGTCCCTGTACTTACTGTAAGTCGCTCTGGATAAGAGTGTCTGCTAAATGACAAATGTCTAAACAACTCTGAACAGCTCAAAGTTGCTCGCTCATACACTCCAGCCATCCCTCCTTCCCTCCCTTAGTCTCGCCTTCTTCTTCTCCCTCTGTCTCCTCTTGTTTTTTCTCAGCTAGAGTGTAATCAGCTCCAACTTTTTGGGAAAGGCTAGAGAAAATCCAAGCTTCACTTAGCACTTCACTTTCTGTCCTTCATTACACCATAGCAATGCTGGCTAATCAGCTTCAGCTTGATCGAGACCTTAACGAGAGGAATGTTGCTGAACTATTGCCATGTAAGGCCATTTTTTCCTGCCGGTCTCTCAGTTCGCTTGAATGCAGACAATTCCCAGACAGGCCTTTCTCGATGGTGTCTGTCACTTTACTCAAGCGCACTATTTCTGCCCATAAAGTGGTGCTGATAGTGAGGCACTCTTCGGACACCTCAACAAAAGGGATTTGATTCGAAACAACTCCTTGCTGGGTGTCATCGTCGAGCTGTTCTCTGCGCCTGCGACAGGACCTGCAGGTGTCGTGTGTTTCTGTGTCCCCGCGTAGGGCCTCTCCCAGGTTTGACCTTGTGTGCTTGCCCTGCTGCATAGGTGTACTGCCTGACGAGGGCCTTGTCAGCTGCGCCCGTAGAACCCCAATCTGTGTTAACCTTCCTGCGCTTCGCCACATGCAATCAGATTTGCGATCCCTGGATCTACATTTTGTGTCAGGAATCGAAACTAAGGCGAGTAAAAAAAAAAACAACGACAAAAACTCACAAAACGGTGTCCCCTTTTCTCTACAGCTTATCATCACCGCTCAACCTTAATATCACATCGTTTGGCTGGACTTTATCAAGCCCCGAAATAACCAGTGTTCACGGACCCATCCGCTCATGCAGGTTCCCTGATTACCGGCAGCTTTCATGTAACATTTCCCAGAAACCCTTCCTTTGAAGCACCCCTGGCCTGGACATGCACTCCGATGGGCTTGTTTGTATCCATTCCATGCGGCTAATAAACCACTCACTTGAGCGATTGGAATTTGTTTTCTTTCATTGGCTGGCTTCCTTGTTGGCTAACCCTTCAGACCAATCATGGAGCGGTAGAGGCATCTCATGAAACCGTTGTTTTGAGTCCATGAGCTGTCACTACATAATGGAAACGCTGCAGATTGTGTAAATGCATGCGAGCAGATGGTCTTAGGCAGGGTCCATCTACTACAACTGTACCCCAAACGGAGATTTACAGTGCTAACTGGCAGCATGCGGCATACAGTAGATGCATTTAAAAAACTGCTTGAATCATCAGCTGTAAGCAAATGTGGAGTGGACTGCGCTAATACTAATGGTACGACCATAAGGCCTGAGGCACACCTTTTTGGGATGCCAGGGCCTCAACCGCAGAGACCCTCGTAAAAATTGACTCACCGGGATGGATGATAACACATCACTTTGTGTGTGTGCGAAAAAGAGAGAGTGTCAAGCTGTAGATCTTCTCCATGTGTGTCTCCCTCCTCCTTCCACGCTACACGTTCCTTCGCTATTTCTCGTCTCTCGCATGTCCCGGACTCTCTGTATCCCTAACACTTTCCTTTTGATCTTGCCATGTTTCCTTTCCTATCTCTCCCCCTCTCCCCCATCCAAATCTCCCCTTCTCCTGCACCTCTTCCCCCCAACCCCCCCTTTCTCTCTCCTCTTTTAGGTGTTTATTGCGCAGACTGTGCTGTCGGGAACCCGACTCCAAGTCCGCCTCCTGTTGCTCTGGCTCCGATTTGCCACCTGGAACCAGATCCTGGACCCCTGGGTGTACATCCTGTTCCGCCGAGCCGTTCTCAAGCGCGTATACCCCCGCATGGACTGGTCCAGGGGCTCCATCATGAGCCTGTACCCCTCCTTCAGTGGCACCCTGCGCAGGCTCACCCGCTCCTCCCTGGGGGGCGCTCAGGAGGGCGATCCCGGGGGAGGGAAGGGGGAAGACTCTCCCCAGCCTGTAAAGGGTCCGCCCCCCTCTCTGTAATTGGGTCCAATCAGGGGGTCTCCAGCCCTGTTCGTGGGAAGCTACCTGCCTGTATGATAACGCTCCGATCACACGTCGCAACAAACCTGATTCAGCAAATCAACCAGCCAATTATTAGTATCAGGTGTGCTAGATGAGTGTCGAAGCGAAAGAAAACACAGGCAGGTACCTCTGCAGGAGCAGGGTTGGAGACCCCTGGTTTAAATGATCTGGCCGCACTAGCTTTTGGCAACTGAGGATGAATTTTGTCATGAAGGTCAGTGAAGTAATTTTGGGGACGGATAGTAGTATGTCCCTGTTCAGTTTGAGTCTGTGTAGGCTGTGCTTCTTAATGAGGGGAGGTCATTAACTTGGATTAGACGGTCCCACTGAAATAATTGCACTTTTCGGACTGAAAATCCCTTCTGGTGAAAGCTTCTGCCATCATGTAGCATATTTGTTCACGTGCCTTCAGTATTTCGAGCGATTCAGCTTGTAATAATGGAGAACGGAGAGATGCATGCCGTGTTTGACTGCAGCATCTGGCCTAGATCACGTGTACTTTTTTTCTGCGTTCTTCACTGTCAAACTGAACCCGTCCAGTGTTGGAGCAGTGCAGTTGAGTGTTCCTCAACTGCACTCCCTGGGTGTCTACCCTTCCAAAGACAACAACGTTCTGTGTGGGCTCGAGTCCATTTGACATTTAATTCATTCAAGAGACGCTTTCATCCATAGCGACGTATTAATAATTTTCAGCAAGGGGGTGTTAAGAGCGTCCACTTGTAAGTCCGCCTGCTCTTGTCTGACGCTTTGCAGATGTTCCATTTCAAGCCGGAGTTACAGTTTTTGTTCAACTGCTTACACACCAAATCCTTACTTGCCACACAACACCAGAACCACACATCAAGACTGCAAAACCATATGCACATTTTTGGCCTTTGACTCAGTTTTCTTTCTTTTACTTTTTGTAAAATACAACACACAATTTTCAACGTTACACACAAAATTCTAACAGGAAGCATCTTGATTTCCTTTTTCAAACACAACCAATCAAAATGCCACACTAATTTATCAGTACCTCACACTAACTCCTCACATGTGCAAACACTCATTGCTTTAATCAACACACCAACCAATAATGGCTTTTGAATAGGCCTGTAAATAGCCTAATTTGAGTTGATGGGTATAATTTGAACCTTTACTGTAGAAATGATAACAGGTATGTGACATACCTGAAAGAACTTGTCCAGACTACTGTAATGTACACATGTTCTAATGTACACAAAATAGCTGTTCCAGCACAACACACGGTATACTATACACATACATATATTTTAGCACCCATGCATCCATTGACTGCAGTGCACTGCATGATTGGTCACAGTCTGGTGGATTACTCTATCATACTGCGCAACAGTACAGTGACTGTAAGAGGACATTCTGACAATGTTGTAGAAAATAGTATATATTACTGTATGCTACAGTTCATGACACGAACGCCATTTCGTAATCACCTTTTTCAAAATTTGATTTGGTTTCTGTCCTACTACATTCTTTCTTTTGTACTGTGTAATACTGTATTCACAACTACAAATGCTTACAGTCAAAAAAAGTTTGGTTTTAATCTTGTTTTCGTGTTTACCATGAATTCTTCAACATCTCTGCCTTTACAGAAATGTACATCTGAGCTCAGAAGAAAGAAGAGTTTTAGGTTTTGAATAACTCTGTGTATATGATATATCCAAAAATGTAATATTATGGCAAAGGTGTTTGCAACGTAAGGAAATGTTTGCTTTTGAAACCTGTTTGTGATATTTTAAATGCAGTGCTTCATTTTGCAAGAGATTCAAGGCATTTCGCATCTTTTGTGTGCAATTCTTGGATTTGTGTGTAAAGTTTTGAAAAAAAGAGGAAAAGTAAAAAAGAATGTGTGTAAGCGGTTAAAAAACTGTAATATCGTGCCTTTTGTACAAAAATACAATACTAGGTCCTTAACAATACAATGAGAATACAGAAATGCAATGATACAATGAAAATAGACATGAAGGGTGTTACATGATAGAAAATAAGAGACGCGGTAGAACAGAGGGACCAGTGTATCAAAGGAGAGAGTAAAAACATCGAAAGGAGAATGCTAAGCTAAAGATAAGTTTTATAATGAGGTATGTCTTTGAAAGGTGTTGACTGACAGTTTATCAGCTACAGGGATTAGGACTAATGGTGGGTCGTGGAAATCCTCTTTGATGTTTTGAAGTGGAGGTTTCCTTTGCCTCAACAGGCGCATTAGTTGACAGGTAACGTTCCCTCTTGCGCTTTAGTAACCCTATGTCTTAAAGAAGCAATGTATGTGACCTTTGACCTTATCCTCCATGTCAATCTGTCTCACCCCATACAGTAACTCATGGGCACATAGGTTCTAAGACAGTATATGCATGTGTTGAAATACAGAGTGAAAGTTGTGACTGGTAATATGACATTATCTACAAAAGTTTGGTTCTGTATAAATACTAAGGTTGTGTGATTGTTGTAGGTGTTTTTAGCACACCAGATATACTCTTCAGGTTTATGTACAGTAAAGATATCTTACAGGACAGTGTATTTGATCAAATGCATAATGATGTATGTCCATAGCAGTAGACTTGGAGAATTATGAAAACAGTATTTATTTGTAATGGAGAATGTATTGAAACTGCATGTTGAATCACCCTGCACAGTTGCAAAGCTTTTTGTTTACTGTGTGTTGGGATGTGTATTTGGAGGATGGACTATAATCTGAATCTACACACTTGTGCTTTATTGTACTTTAATAAATAAAATCTGCCTTGTTTTTCTTATGCAAATGTAATTTAACTCAAATATTGACGGAATATGTAAAATTATTGCATATAATGTGTAAATAGTTTCCTATTTAGGATATTCTTTGGAATTAACTTGGATGGACTACTTTAGTAACATACAGTAAAAGTAACGAGTTAAGAAGTTGTTACAGTTTAATGAATTGGTCTTGAATTCACAATGACACAACAATTTAAGATTAGCAATGTTTTATTGTTAATTTGAACCTTAGATACACATGAAATATGCCTTATTCTCAGGTCTCCATAGAGTAGCTTATGATTTAGCTATTGAAGTACTCTATAATAACCACACAGTCATATTTTTCAGTGACAATAATGAGGCCATTGGGACAAGAAACACTCAACAAAGTTTTTAAACCAATACGTTTATACATTAATGATTCATAACTAGTATGTCTTCTTTATTTCCAAGGGCATGTGACACCCCTATGTACATGATGTCAATAAGACAAACCTCTAAATTATATATATTGTAGAACTATTGTGCTCAGAAACACTTTGAACCAAAACATTAGACCATAACTCGAGGGAGATTGCGTCGGAAGATGTATGAAGACCTTCATTGCTCAGGCAAGATAAAGACATAAGAATCAGATGTTTCAAACACATTTTACACAAATTTGAGTTATTAGGTTATTGTACCAATCTTCAATCACCTTTAGGCACAGATAATGCATTTCCTGAAAGAAAACTCACAGTAGTCAACATGTGGACTTTATAAGGAGTGGGGAAATGACGAGTACTGTTTCCTTTCACAATAGTGACTTATTGGAATGCTTGGTTTGGTTGCATTAGGTTTAAGGAAACCATCTAAAACTGGCTAAATACAATGTAGACCTCCCCCGGGATCACTGCTAAGAATGTTCCAGTAGATTAAGACATTTATTCAGCCTTATATTTTGTCCCTATGTGGTAACACTGTACTTTACCCTTGCAATTCCTTTCAATCAAATGTGCTATTACTCAACCACCTGATGTATGGAGTCTCCATGGCTTCACAGCCTTGGTCGATGGATATTGTTTGTGAACATTGGTGAGATATAAATCTCTGACTGATGGGTGGTCTCTGAGACCGAAACGTATCTCTCCTTTGCTGTTTGTCCCATCCCTCTGCATTGGGAATAAACAGCTTCATTATCTCACTTTCTGTTTTCAGAGATGCATTCCTGGTGCTTCCTAGTATTTTTCAGTATCCCCACCCAGCCCTGCTTAGTGGACACAAACAATCAGAACCATGCCCAATGACGGCCACGTTTTGTGTAATATTTGGTCATTTTGTTCAGCGTGTCAAAGCAAATACCCGCAATTTCATCGTCAAACGAGGGGTTGTGATAGTTCAAGTCAGTGATATGGGTTGCTGTGACAGAAAGGGAGATCGCAGCAGGCTCCCCGTCGCTTTCCTCCTACATTCTGCCGTTCTTCACATCCCCGATAGCACCCCACACGTCAAACAGGAACACGTCGGGGAACGCAAAGTCTCCCAGCACCGAATCCAAGGCCTCGGCAAAGTCATCGGGGTTCTTCTTATCTCTGCCTGCCTCCACGATTGTGGTCGCTGTAAGTGGGGACAGTCGGCGCAATGTTAGTTATTGGGGAAAGCCGTTAGGAACGCGGATGATGTCCTGTCCACTGCAGGAAATGGTCAACCTTTCGACACTGAGTAATGTTTCTCGGTTATTTAGTTCCCAGTGGTTGATTGCCTCACGTCCTTAGTCATGCTTGTGCAGCATTCTGGACATTCTGGCAGTCTGTCAGTTGAGTATACAAACCAACTAAGGACACATCTGGGTGAATGTGCCAGTATTATACTTAGCTAATGGACTATGCCTACGGGAAAAAGGCAGACCTACATGTATTCCAAAGAAATCATTGAAGTTTGAACTCAACTTATTACTTATTCACATATTTAATACAACCAAATCAATTGGTTATATTGTGTTATCAGACAAGTAGCTCATGTTGCTGGCATGTAGCCTAACCTTTAATTCATGAAATAACTTGTGCAGAACAGCCACGAGACACTGCCCAGCATAGCCACTACTCAGTGTTACATCCTGAAGCCCAATGGGGATTGTTTTCTAGATGGTTCTACAGGACGTCCATCTTACCTAGTTCAACATCTCTGATGCCCATGTAGCTCTCCAGTAGGTCATCCACTTTCTTGGTGGCTCTGTCTTCAAACTCGTTGGGCTGGTGGGAAAGCAAGAGTCAGAATGTTTGGAATCTCACTGGCATCCACTCTTTAAACACTGAGATGGACTCCAGTGAGATCATCAACTTATGATCAACACAAACCTATGCATCTTGTCACAGTAGGGTACCAAATGATTTTCACATTTTAGTATGCATTTAAGAAAATCCCCATGGTTTCTGCCGGTGGAATCCATCTTTTTTATTAAACAAAGCTTCTCTCAGTATTAGTGGGCCGTGACCATATTAGGCAGTGTATTTAGGCAGTAGTGAAGACTGATATCCTGAGGTCATTATTTACAAGGAGTAAGATGAACAAAAGGCTTGAGTGCTAACAATTTTTCCAAGAGGTCCACTGTGTGTGTGTGTGTGTGTGTGAACTTGGGTTTTCAAGTGTTTGTCAATGTGTGTGTGTGGTCTGGTGGTCAGAGGTGTTACAGTGCAGGTCAACGGCCGTGGGAGTGTGTGAAACTCACCACTTCCTGTACGGTCGCGGCCCCCTTGGACCGCAGCCGCAGGGTCTCCTTCCCGTTCCCCATCTTACCGTCGCTGGACTTGGGTGCTCTTGTCCTCGTGCCAATCATGTCTGCACACACACACACACACACACCCAATCCCCCCCCCCGCACATACACACACAGGAGAAGTACACAGAATGCACAATGAGTTGTTGATGAAAATCAAGCGCAAGCCTTCTTCGAAGAGTTTATCTCTAAAATCAATGAAGTTCAAGTTACCCAATGACAAGTTATCAGTGAGTTACCTCTGTTATTTAAATGAAAGTGGAATATAACCTTGGCCGGAATATTACCTTGGCCTGAATGTAACCTTGGCCTGAATGTAACCTTGGCCTGAATGTAACCTTGGCCTGAATGTAACCTTGGCCTGAATGTAACCTTGGCCTGAATGTAACCTTGGCCTGAATGTAACCTTGGCCTGAATGTAACCTTGGCCTGAATGTAACCTTGGCCTGAATGTAACCTTGGCCTGAATTTGACTGTGTATGATTAGGTTGGAGATTTGGATCAAACATTCTGTTCCTGGCGCCAATCAGCCAAACAGACCCGATTCAAGGAGCAAATGCATTATCCATAAGGTATTATAATCATAAAACTCATGTGCAGTACCACAATATGTACATGGCCTGAATCCAGCACTCCCAGGTGAAAGGGAAGTTCAATTTCCAATTGAACCGAGTAACTACAGTATAAAGACTTAGTAGAGCTTTTCATGTCAATCTAAGTCCATTGTCAGAAGTGAATGTCAGCCGCGGGAATATATATTTCATAGGCTCTGGAGCTCAGATACGAATGACAGCCATGTGGAATGATAATGAGCGCTGTGATGTGTCTCTCTCTTTGTCTTGGGATATTCGGTGCACATTCAAGAGTGTAATTAACCCCTCTGAGCATGAAATGTAATCCATCATTTTCAAACATCCAATTAGCTCACGTTATTATGATCATCATACGGCTTTTCCATTATTAACCACATTGAACTGAATTGATTGACGCGTTTGTTCAGAGGGTTGCACATGAACGCATTTCTGCCGGGGTGGCTGGGTCTAGGATCACACGATGGAGAGTCCTGCAGATAAACTGTGTTTATCTCCACTCTAAAACCTGCATCTTTTTTCACCTTGAGCAAGAATATTTGAGGAAAATATTTTGAGAATACAGGACAATACATAATATTTGTTTTTATTATGTATGCAATTACTACGTATAACACTTTATGAAATATGTCAATTTCTGCAGCAACTAGCTTATATGTTGGTCTAGCAACTCCTCATCAGCTTATTGTAAGTACAGTACTCTAGCAAAGTAGGACCTTCAATATAAACACCATCAGATCACAGTTGAACAATAACATTATTAACTGAAGCTCAGTGGTTATGCTAGCTTCCTGTCTGGGTGAGGCTTGATTCTTAGGAAACCATTGAACCCAATCAGGTTTTGGCTCCAAACCAGGCGTTTTTTTTTTTTTTTTTATCTAAAGAGGGTATTTCCCGCTGGAGTTTAGACTAGGCAGTCAGCTTTTCCTTCCTTCCTTGTGAGACAGTGCGATACGGCCAGTCCTATTGACTCCGAGATCACCTTTCAATAAAGGAAGTAGGTGTTTATGAAACACCCTTAGGGAACATTTTGTTCCATTTTTACACTTGACACATGTTTGTGTGGGAGTGAAATAATCACATATTTCACAGGGAGGTGAAAGGTTGTTTTCTGCCATTAACTTGATTTAAATGTTCCTAAATAAAGCGTAATAGTGTATGAGTTGACATGAACAGGTCAGATTTATTGATGAAACCTTTTCGATCACTTTTGAACATAAAACGGTCTGATTCTTAATTGACGAATGACTCACCGAAGGCTTTCTTAGGCCCTACCAGTCTGAGTGTGAAGGGAGTTCCCCTCGGTTGTTCCTTTAGCATCTTAGCTACTTCGTAGTGTCGGCATCCGACGATGCTCTGGTCGTTGATGGCCTCAATGTGGTCTCCCACGCATACAGTCTTCAGCTGGTCTATGGTACTGTCTTCCTTTATTCTCTGTCGTGAGGGAGGGAGGGAGGGAGGGAGGGAGGGAGGGAGGGAGGGAGGGAGGGAGGGAGGGAGGGAGGGAGGGAGGGAGGGAGGGAGGGAGGGAGGGAGGGAGGGAGGGAGGGAGGGAGGGAGGAAAAAAAGATGGAAGAAGGGATGGAAGGTAGGACGAAAATAAAACAAAGAATGAGCAAATCAATGAACAAAATAAATTGAATAATGAAGAAGAATATCAAAGATATGGTGCAGAGTTATCAGGCCTTGCCCGTGACAGGTCAGATGCAGTGATTCCCAACCCTGGTCCTCACAGAACACCTGTCCTGCATGTTTTAAACGTTTCCCTGTCCCAACACACCTGATTCCAATGAATGGTCATAAGCAGGTGTCTGCAGAGCTGGCTAACGACCCATTCATTGGAATCAGGTGTGTTGGAGCAGGGAAACATCTAAAACATGCAGGACAGGTGTTCCCTGAGGACCAGGGTTGGGAACCACTGAGATTGGGGACGGGATGTCGTCGTGTCGTACAGTCAGACATGGCATGTACGTCTTGTGCTCACCTTAATGAAAGCGTAGCCGGCTCCGTTGTCTGTGATGGTGAGACCGAGGGCGTCCTCAGTCTTGGTGACCTCCACCTCTTTGGTCTCCCCCCTGATGTGGGCGAAGATGAAGTCTTCTAGACCTATCTGCCCCCCCAGGAGCTTCTGCATGTCGACTTTGTGAGAGTTTAGGGTGCAGAAGAGGATCTGGGAAGAGAAGATGAAGACGTGATTGGCAGGGCAAATGATTGTTGGTTTCTCACAGAAAGTTGAATTGCTACTGCGCAGCTATGACTTGTGGGTGAGAAATCAAATTGAACCATATTCGTTTCCTAAACACCATGGGACTCAAAACCACTCACAGCTATGTGGACCTGACAAATATCATATTATCTTAATACCCGTCTACTTTGATTCCTCACTTTTGTAATCATATATTTACAACACATGCAGTATGATACATAGTATGTATTCATTAAACATGTGTGACGCTTCTGATTGCTGTTCAATACACACTCTTAACAGCAGAGGTCAGTAAAAGCCAATATATTTGATATGGACATTCTTGAGGTCCAGACCAAATGTCTGCACAGGAAATACGCTTTGCACATGAGTCGATCTTCTTGATATTGAATGAAAATGTATAACTGTCGCCCGGTTAGACTTTCCTTCTCTATTCTTAAGCAATGCTCCATTTGTCTACTATATCCTCAAGTAAACAAGTCATTGTCTTTGTCTTTGATATTAGTTTTTTGCTCATTCTCTTTGAACCAGCCAAGTCAGACTGTTCTTTTGTATACGATAGACCTAGTATACTATGGTCTTGCCCCACTGAATCGTCATATCATCATATGTGACCTTATGTGTCTACAGAAACCAGATACAGACGCTAAAATGTTCAAAACAGTGCTTTAAACCACAACAATAGTGACTACCCTAACAGACTACTTCAAGGTTGGGTCATGCCTTCTGAACATGTAGGCATTTACCCACGCATTTTCTGTCACACCATCCGGCTATAAACCTTGAAATCAAGGTGCTTTGATAACAGATATCAGAAATCATGGCAAAGCATAAAGATAGGCATGGAACTATACAAGCTGACAATGTGGAATATTAAGTGGTACACTGGCAACAGATAACATTTAATGATGTCCTATATTCCCTACCTTATATTTGAGTTATAATTGTGGAAACATTCTATATTAAGGTTTGTACGGGTACAGGATAGTTATGAAGGTTACCAGGCTCCATATGTATGCTATTGTTTAATCTAGCTTTTACCTTTGTAAATTCCTATTATATCTCATAGGGATGCATTGCTTTGTAAGCTCTTATAAATGTTTTCCAAGAAAGAATTGTCCTACGAGCATATGTTGGTCACCATTGGACACCAGTGGTATGTTTCCAACAGCTCCACTCTCATGTATTTCCTCAGAGAGACAGCTGCAAGTTCTGTGTAGGTAACCATGATCTACCAAAGGTCAATTTGGGCCAGATCAGTAGATTTCCTCCAAGGACCATGTCAAGATCAGAGGTCTGTTCTGACGTTATTAGAGAGTCACTGTAGAAGCATGATCCTTATCTCAGAACATGTTCAGGTGACACGCAGAGCAGACATCTGTTTGTAGTCAACATGCTAATAGTGAATGTTTTAAACGCATATTGTTCATTTTTCTCATGCGTTCTCTTCTTTCTTACACTAGGAATATTTCAATGAAGCATTTGTCGTTCAGTGGTGAAACTTGACCAAAGGTATTGTACACATGATTTAATTATCACTCTGTTTAGTGAAAATCGGCCTGAGCAAATGCCCTTCTCATGCTACCTCAGGGTAAAGGGAGCTATTTGAAACCGTTCACACTTTATCCAAATGCTCACTGAATTAGAGACAGACTTGCATGTACATCTGGCCCATGAGACAATGTCACAAAGGTGCCTATGCACATTGACGACAAGCTCAGTGTGTGTCCTTTGTCATGTATTTTAACACCCCCTCTCCCCCCACCCCCACCCCTCTCCCCCCACCCCCACCCCTCTCCCCCCACCCCCACCCCGCTCCCTCCCCCGGCCCCACACAGTCCCCACTCCTCAAGAGACGATTTGCCTCATTCGAGGCTGATGTTGTAATGAAGTTGTTGATGTTGATTGTCCCCTGTTTTTGCATTTAAATGATCTGTATATGCCCAAAAAATATGATTCAAGAAACTATTAAGAGAACGTCAACTCTATAGTTATGAGCCGGTATATAAACCATCCATAAATGTCTTCAGCATGGTCAGAATGGTTTGCTGACGTGAATGGATAAATATACATCAAATACAACCTTAATCGAAAAAAGGTGTAATTGCAAAAATAAGCAGTTACGAAGACTACTATAGAGATAATATCTAGAGTCCCTTACCTCAGAGGGGGATATATTGAACACCTCAGCGATCTTAGCATACAGCTCCTTCACATTGGTAAATCCATGAATGCGGCCTGTGGGGCTCCCGTGGGCCAGCTGGGTGTGGAAAACCAGCCTGGGCCTCGGGTACTCCGGTGGTCCAGGCGGAGGTGGCGATGAGGGGGGTAGCGGTGGAGCCGAGGGCACCGTTCCCACCTGGCTCTGGTTGTGGTCCTCCTCCGTGGGCACAGAAGCCTTTGGATCCTGCTCCTGCGGGCTCATTGCCTCCCCGTTCTGCATTGGCCCCAGATCTGGCTTCTCCTTTGTCCTTTGGAAGCCTGGCTGGATGCTGCCCTGGCTTGCGACGCAGAAAGTCTTCCCCGCTCCCCCTCCACCTCTCCGACCCTGCCATGGGCTGTTGGTCTGCTAAATTAGTGATGAGAGTCTCCAGGTAACGGTAGCTTGAGGAGCACAGCGCTGCCTGGTCGAAACCCAAAACCCCCGTAAATGCAGGATCGTATGTGTGCGCAACATCAGACACCCTGAGCACCCAGGCAGAACCGCAAACGCATTATAGCAAGTAAACGTTCCTCTAAGACCCTCCACAATCCTTTACTGGTCTGGGCTGCAAGTGAACTCCATGCACACAAGGTTACTAAATGCCATGACGTTACACTTTTCCTCCCACGAGAAAGTGTGAAGAAAACATTTGGATCTCTCTCTATTCCCATAGAGAGAGATCCAAACTCTCGCACCCATAGTCTGTGAGCACAGACAATGACCCAGTGTTTGAAGGTAAGGTGATACTCGGGGGCTAGGCGTGAAGTCCCCCCGCTCCTCATCAAGGAAAATATATTCTTGACAGGGTGCATCTACACAATGTGTTGACCTTTCTGACCCCAGAGATACACAAGAACCCTGCTCAGGTCATCCAGCTCAGGACATTGTTTCAGCGCTTGGTTGATGACGGAGCAAGCAAGGATGGATCGATTTTTATTTATTTTTTACATTTAAGACATACTGTTGACTGCTTCCATCGCTGAAATGTAGGGGTATGCTTCATTCAAATGAATATATTGAGATTGAAGATTGTATGCATTCACCTTCCTTTTGATATATTTTGTCAGGGGCTTTAAAAGAGCAAGCCACTCAACAAACACATCGCCATTGCACAATAAACCACATGATCTTCTGCAATCTGCTTGAAAAGTTGCCTCTGGGCAGCACTTTAATGGCGTCTAATGTCTGTCTACTCATTGGGCCTGATGAGGATTTTCAATAATAAACATCAGTATATCAGACTTTGTTGACTACTTTGGCATTGTGTTTTACAGCAGACTATATGTATGGTTGAGATGAATGCACCTTTCTGTACCATAATGAATAATTCAAGCAATAGCAGTTCTCTTATCTGTGTTTTTTTTTGTGTCAAGTGGTCTCTCTTATCCTGAGGTTAAAACTATTACTTAGAGGCACTGATAATGAGCAATGTTCTACCAAAACAGACACTTTACAACAGCAGATAGTCACTACAATCTTGACTTCAATAGACATCTCTATATCCTGTCCTTGGAATGTGCTTATAACGACCCTGACTACTAGTCTAGTCTGTCCTTGACTTGAGTATTGGACGTCAACATAATGTCACAATACAGAAATATTGATTTTACTGCTCTGGAAACATTACTAAATGTACACCCATGGTGATATATTTGTTCTTGACTTTGCAATACAGCAACATGATCCTGTGCAAAAGTCTCCTTGCTTTGTAAAAGCATCTCATGACTGTAATTGAAGGCGTTTACTCTTGCTGTTGGGAATGAGTGTGAAATAAAAATCAAGGTGAAGTCAATTCAACTTTTAGTGCTTCCCACTTGTCCCTATCTCCTCAATCATTGGCTCGAATCGTGTGGTCTGTTTGCAAGTCAAATGTCAATATTGCGTGAGTCAATGTTTACTTTAGGCACGATCGATGCAATGTGAGCAATCCTTCACCTGGGTTTACCGTACAGGATATGTTTCACCTCGGATATTCCTGTCCCATAGATCAAATGAAACTTTTGTGTCTACCAGAGGCGTTGTTAGACATAAAGCTCTACTGGGGCACAGGCCCCTATTCATATCCCTTTTTTTCTCTTCCAAGCTTGCTGCACATAATGCACTACTCATCTACAAAAAGTCCCCTTGCTCATTCCACTCTACAACAGTTCAGGGTCGCAAGTTTGATATCAGCTTTGCCAGGGACATCCATAGTTAACGTGCACATTTTTGGGGGGCATACATTTGAGCGCACATACAGTTTTTTTAGTTTTATGTAATATCGTTTTTTGGTTTTAGTCTAAATAAGATGATCGGTAGGCGTATCATTTAGAAACTTTCTTTCGTTTTGTAATGTTTTCTTAGCCTACGTCAATTCTAACTTGTGGGCCGAGTCCGACACCTGGACTTGTGCGTGCTGCAGTGGCTATTTGGCAAGCTCAGAAGAGCGCGCTGACATGGAATTCTGCATGCATCGGTTTGTGTTTTCGGTTAAACTGCTCTGATTCTACAAGCGTTGATTTGGATACTGCATAATTTTTTTCCGGGATTATCCATCGAAATGAATGCACTGACTGATAAAGTAAATTGTTAAAACTCAAACCTTTTGATTTTACTGGGGCACAGCAGACTTAGACTGGGGCACGTGCCCCAGTGAAAAGGGTCTAACGACGCCCATGGTGTCTCTCATAGCTTAGCACAGATACAGTACATACAATAACAATGACGTGTTACCACTGCGTGTGTCTGAATAAAAGCCTTTACAATATTTTGTTGAACACATGGGCCCAAACTGTAAAGAACCAGCCGGAAATCTTGGCAAGCTAACTGAGAGAAAGCTGTCTCCTGGCCATCCTACGTGGTGTGAACACGTACGTGTTAGATTGAACGATTTTCTGTATAAGGCTCTACCCCCAGACTGTATCCTCTTTGTTTCCTGGTGAGGGTGATTAAGGGATGCACTGGAGCTGGAGGCAGGCCCGTACAGACTGCGTGAGGGTGGCGTGTTTGCTGTGTCATATTTCCTCACACATTGCCTCGTCTGTTCCCTGTGAGGCAAGGAATTTCCTAAATAGTCATATGAGCTCTTTGGCCCAGAAAATGCACTCCATATTGACTACTTCCTCCCAAAACTATTATGAGTAATGCATAGTCTTTTCTCAGTGAAATAGGATCTCACCATTCTACTGGATTCCTGTTAACAGATGGTCGGTGGTGTCCCAATAGTAGCTACCCTGAATGTTGTAAGGAAGGAACACACATTTCATGAGACACATTTCAGCAAGGGGCCCACTGTCCACAGAGTTAGGTGTGACCTAACCTTGTGCTGCTGTAATTACTGCCTTGCAGAAGTGGGGGGGGGGGGGGGGGGGGGGGTTCTGGCTCAGCTGGTGTTTACAGGGCCAAGGCTGACCAGGAGATATCCTGGGGTTTATGGACCTCGTTTTCCAGCTGAGTTATTGAGTCCCCAGAAGTCTTTATTTGAATCATGGAGTCATTCTAAAAAGATCTGACTTTTGAAATATTTATGAGACCGTGTTCTTCTTCTTTCTCTCAGTTATTTAGTAAAACTGTTTAGTTGTCTTGTTAGTGCAAATAAATGGAATGTAACATTTTAAACAATTTTGCGGCCACCAAATGGTCAGACCGAACATGATAGTCTCACATCAGACAGTTATGACCGAAGATTAGGTCGAGGCAGAATGCCTTTTTGCTGTGTGTTTAGTGAACGTCAAATGTTTATACTATAATCCATTTTGTATGTTCTAAAGTTGTATGGCGTGACCGTGAGTATGTTTTCAGTATGTTGTCAATGTACAGATCATTTGTAAATAATTAAACCACTTGCAGCAAAACGACAGAAGACCGGTATAGTCTGTGAAGCAGACCCTAAAAGGATGCGGGTTGTTTAATACGGGGCGGAGGCTATGAGTCAACTACTGCGCACTGATTGGACAGCTGGTCTGACATGCCATTTTTTGTAATTCGACACTGTCTGCTATTGGTCAACAGACTTGGTCCGATTTAAGATCATTATCTTAATCAGCATACATGGTGTCGCAAAGAAAAAGCAGAAACGATACAAATCCAAGGAGTCGACGTGGAGCGGCGTGTTGAGGCAAAATCGAGCACTGGGTTGGAAGAAGAATGCTTGAAAACAAGAGAGAAAGGTTGAAAACCTTTCTCAGGAAGATAGATGAAAAGGCTATTTTCAGAATCAAGCACTTCATGAAAGAAGGGTAAGAATAACTGTTTGCTCGGAACCGCTGTATAGCTTTCCAGCCAATCAGCTTTGAGCACTCATCAGAGGGTGGACGCGAGGCTAAAATAGCTGTTAGCTAGCCAGACATGTTGAAGCGTTTTCTATTTGATCTCCAACAGTGCATATATAATATTTGTGCATGTATTTGTGCAAATTGGCTATCAAACGTGTATGTGAAACCCTATATATAAACGTTCCTTGGCCTGAAATGTTTCATTTTTAGAGGCCTTGCTCTGCACCGTTCCGCTCATCTAAACTCTGATGTAGCTAGATGGGGCTTGGCTGTCACCATGGCTTATAAACAATTGCATTGTATTAATAAACAATTATTTTATTGTTTATAATATCAAATTGTTTGTGATTGTTTGTAGCCAGGCATGTTGTCGCAGTGTTGTTTACATATAGAATGCAATGTTGTCATTACTCTGGCCATTGCTGTGTTGAACCATATAGCTAGGTATAGGTTATATTCACTGACAGTACAGTTATGTAGTGGCACGTTCTCATGCTCATTCTGGTGAAGTCTAAATCCTGTCCTTTCCTCTTCTAGAAAAAGCATGACCACCTTTTAATCTGTGGTTCGGATTGATACTATTTAAGTGGGAACAAACAATGTCCAAAACACCAAGTCCATGTCTCCTTTTGAAATGGCTATTTTTACCTCCCCTTGGTCAGCCACAGGTGGTCAGTCTGATGTTATAAAAAATATATCACTTAATACCCGGCCCAGATGGAAGAATCTGTATTCCTTCCCTCCCTATGGCCTCTCCCTGGACAGCCGGTGGATTAGACTTGGCCTGGTGTCTCTTCCGCTGTTAACTAGATGTACGTCACATTGAGAGAGAGTCGCTCATCCCTCTGTCCTTCACTGTAGAATCCACAGTGAAGGACGCTTATTGTTGTGAAGGACGCTTATTGCGATTTAAAGTTTTTAAGGGGCTGTTTGAATGTTCTCGTTTTGGGAGTTTGGAATCAACAGGCAAGTACAGCAGGCAACAAAGACATGCAGGGTGGAGATCTCACTAGCAGAACTGGGTATGGAAGTCCCAGCCTTAAATAATACGTAGCTGAAGGCATGCTAAAAAAGCAACTTAAGTAAAAGGGAGCAAGCCACGCCAGGCCTCACTGAGGTTTACAGTCAAAGTACGGGTTGTGTTCAAACCAGCGCTATGGTTTGAAGGGTGTGTGTGAGGCCTCCCAATATAGGGCTAATAAGCACCCTTGGGAGCATAGAAAGTCAAGAAACTGCTCTTTTCCTCTGGCACTTTGCTGCCTGCTTCACAGAGTGCTGTTGGATTCCACGTCGATTCCGAAATGCCTTTCTTCCCCAGTCCTCACGCCACGCGCCTGCCTTGTTCGTAAACGTGACCGTTGAGAGCCCTGCCAGATGAACCCGCTCTTAATCAGAGCTAATCGGAGATAACATTGCATCACACACCGATTTAAAAGAATAATTGATCTGCTTCCTTAAGACTGTTCCCGTTATTTACTGAAATGCTGTAATCTAAATAAGTGTATCTTTATATTTGAATACATTACACTTGTATAGCGCTTTTCTTGGTAATCAAAGATGCTTGACAGAGTATGACATATCTTGGTTGAGCCTATGTGTCACCAGATCTGTCCAGATCATGTAAGCGCAGCCCTATATTAGATCCAGGTTGACATGTCCACCCGGGCATGACCACTGCTGAAATGACCACATGACCCTGTAAAGAAAGGGCTTCTCTGTCTCAGAGAGGATGGAGGGAGATCTGCTGAATGTACGAGCCACATGACTCTCACAAACGCACACTTGTTCCCCCCCCCCCCCCCCCCCCCCCCCCCCCCCCCCCTCCCCGCCAGCAAACACACACGCGCTCACTGTTCCAGCTAGCTGGGACCTGCGATAGCGGGGCTGTGAGGTTGAGGGTCGCGGTTGGCGAGCTTTGGACCACGGTGGTTGAGCCGAAGGGCAGGGCGCCAGCGGCTTTGGCGGAACAACAAATCTCACGTTGTTGTTTGGCCACCGCGGCCAGAGTCCTGCCCCACAGCCTGTCCAGTGTGCTTCGGACACACGCTGCAGGCTGTTCCCACCCCCCATCAATATAGTTTTACAATTGGAAATTATAGATTAATCAGCCATGATCTATTACAATCAGTGGCGTCACTTACGTGCCTCTTTCCTGTGAAACAGGAAGAAGGGGATTTTTTGTGTTTGTGTTTCTGACGGCCTGGAATGAAATGGCATGAAACTCCAAATCTGTACTCCTCTTCCCCCCCCACCCCCCCAGCCGTTAATCCGAGCAGTGACACGTTTTCCCTTTTGAAGACAAGAACACGCCAGCTGTGCCTGCTGTCACCTGATCTCAGTTTCAGACTAAACCAATTTGATTGGATAACAGGAAAGCAGCTGTTCGTATGACCTTACAGTATGTAGGCCTGTGTGTGTCCACTAGATGGTGTATACTGCACGCCGCTTCACAAATAAGCTTTCACTATTGTGTGTAGTGCACAGAACTGGTAGGCTAGTTGTGCAAAAACTGTGGTAGATAATGAAGATACAAGGTTTTCCCTATCCTGCGTCAGTATGAGAACACTGCTTCTGTAATGCAGGAACTAGGAGATAGGGATCATTCCAGCTCAGTCAACAGCAAGGTCCTCGAAGCACATGCGTGACTGATACGGAAAACGGGACACTGGGGCCTGCTATCTGAGCCCGTGCCCAGACAGCTAGGCTTTGAGGGGACTTACTCGTGCAAGAGCCCACACTGGTAAGATTGGGGGTCGCGGGATGGCTTCAAATGTCAAGGGGTTTCACGGAAGCGAATGACATCTCCTCTCCCATGGATGAAAACATTTAGTCCTATTTCATGTTTACTACATGGCAGGGGCCTGGACAACCCTCCCCCGCCCCCCCTTTACAAATGCTTGGCAACTCGGCTGTTTGTGAACTCGAGATATTGTACCCTAATTCAGCACCGATCCGGTGTATACCACCTTACCAGCTCACTAACACGACGGCATGTTCCTGAGAACACCCCAACTGATATTTATAACCTACCGAGCTCACGCTTATCTGAGTCCCCCTGTCTTTCTCTGATACCAGGAATTAAGAGTATTTTGGGGAGGGGGGTGGATTCTTGTGGACCACCAATGGGAAGCGCCGCTGCCGTGACAAGGCCTCACACTTCTCTCGTGTTGCTGTTGTGTAGGCCCGATCTTATCTGGAGATTAGGACGCTGGAGGGATAACAATGGTGGAGATGGAAGGCAGTTGGGCGGGACTGTTGTTCCAAGCACGTACGATGTGTGCGCACGTTGGCTAGCTGGTGCCCGAGTTGGGGCTTTTGCTGGTCTGAATAGAAAGGAATACGAAGGCCACCTCTTGCCTTCTTGGCAGCCGTACAGCACACATTTGGCTGGATGTTTAAATTGTACTCAGGTGTAATCTTCTGGCCAAAGCTAATTAGTCGAATCTTTTCCTCAAATGGGAATATGGGCGTGGTCTGTGACTTCATTGGAAAATGATCCGTGAGTCATTCGATGACGATGAGTGAAGCAAGAGCTCGATGTCGGGTTTGCGAGTCTTGTCGACTCAATTCATGATGGAAATTTTATTTTTTCGACCTAAGCCGTTAGCCTAAAGGTGTGTCCTCGATGAGAACTCCAACCACACTTGCCACATGCCCACTCATTTCTAGAATCTCTAGAACCTCTTACTTGTGATTGACTTTTCCCAGGCACCAGTGATGCATGGCCTTAACATACAGTAAGTAGCTCGTTTTAGATTGCCACGTTGGCCATTGCATAAGCTGTTGTGGCATTTCAGGCTGATGCTTCAAAATGGCCTACAGCCCAACTCGCCTACAGAGCTAACCTAGTGTCCTCCTACACATGTTCAACCGTTGAAGTCTTACACAATAGAGAGGTGGCTCCAACAGGTGGCTGGAACCGTCATTGGTGATGCAGAGGCAAAGTTTGGCTTTTGAGATGGTGATGATAGTTGGTCAGTTTCTATTTGGGGAACTGCACAAGCTCAACCATGAATCAGCTTAAACAAAACTATTCCATAGACTCAGATGAAACCCAATGCAATAAGCCTACTAGCGCAAGTTTCATTTGAACGAATGCCCCTTTTGTTTTAGTCCTCCTTTTCAAACAAGCACCATAGTTTTTGTTTAGTTTTTCGGCTGTAAGGACACAATGGATCTCTCACAGAAATGGGGGGCTAGCCATTAGCATGACCATCTAGCAAGACTAACGTGGAAGTGCTTCAGTTTCAATCCACTTTGGTCTTGCCCCATTTGAATAATAAAGCCGCTCTCCCCCCTCCTCTGTCTCCGGCTCCTACTGTCAGCTGTTTTCAAGGTAACACAGCTGGCTCCAAATCCCTGGGGAGGTTGAAGCTGGAGGGACAGTAGAGCTTCAAACCCAGCCCCCTCTATCTCTCTCGCGCTCTCTCTCCCCAATCCTCCTCCGCTGGCTGTTTGTGCCCTGTTCAGACTGCACCTCCCAAAGCTTCCCGTTGTTGTTTTTCCGTTGTAAGCGTGGAGACCTTTGCACCCCCCCCTCCCCCACACACACACACACACCGCTCCGGGTCCAAAGGCAAGGTGCAGAAGTCGCAGTCGGGACCATTAGATTCCTATCCCTCCACGCGAAAGCACACACGCTCGTGGCCAGCCGCACTGCGTACCAAGCAGGCGTTCAGGACGAGCCCGGCCGGTCATGGAGAAGGGGAAGTGCTTCCCGGGTCAAGCCGGCGACGCGGCAGAGCCTCCTCGTGCCGAGGACGGGCGGAGGTAGGCCCCTCTGAACCTTAACATGGCTGAAAAACCTCAGCCTTTTCAGCCAGAAGTGACTCGAGGGCCATGGCCCGTTTTTGTGTTTGTAGGGAGCGCCTGTGACTCTATCATAATTTTAGTAATTTAGCAGACACTCTTCTCCAGATCCTTTATCAAATCAACACTCGACGGTTCTGCATGAACTGGCCTGGGAAGGTTTGCCGGCGCCTGCAGATTTGTATTTGTGTCTATTTTGTGTTCCGAATTTTGGCAAATGTCTGTATTCTCAATGTCTAACATGCACAGGCATAGCCCAATCCATAGAGCAGTGGTTCTCAACCCTGGTCCTCAAGTACCCCCTGTCCTGCATGTTTGAGATGTTTCCCTGCTACAACACACCTGATTCAAATAAATGGGCCTGATTGAGGAGGGAAACATTTAAAACTTGCAGGTCAGGGGGTCTCGGGGACCAGGATTGAGAACCACTGACTGAGGCCATGGAAAGAGATAGGGGTTATCAAGTCAAAATGCACGAAGCTCTCACTGTTTGTAGGACAGAGTCCAACACAAAAAAGGGACATTGTGAGGAATCCAGATGAACAGATTAGACTGTTTCCACACACTTGGCTCTGCACATATCTCGCTTAACACACACACAGAAGAAAACAAGCCGAGTCAGGTGGATGGAATAGCCCGGGTCGGATATTTTCCCAGCACTGAGGAAGTGGGGCATGGTTCAAGGCCTCTGTTTCGCCGATATCTGCTGCCGACTGATAAGTAATTAGGCCATTCTTGTGTCTTGGGAGTCTGACTCAAAAGTGTAAGCAACTCTGCCATTTTGGTTCAGCCTGTACCTTTTTTGGTGTTTTCTAATCATCACCAAGTAACATGACTCATTCCAGGTTGGTAATGGTAATCAAACATGCTGATGTAACCTCAATGGGTTTGGCCTTGAACTTTGGCTAGCTTTAAAAGAGAAACTATCCCTCAAAGCACTCATTCAAACCTTATCGAATGCATTTGATTTGGTTGATTTATCGTTCATTCCTCCCAATGACGAGCCTCTTCAAAAGGCAATATTAGAAAATAAATATAATATATATAATCTGATATAGTGCCATGTTTTAAAATATCAGATGCACTGTTGAAGGCTGGGATTGTGAGAGGGTCCAGAAGGCTGCACCTGATAAAGTGGTGGACCCACTGTATTTGTCTTGGTTTTCTCCACCACAGCAAACAGCACCGTCAACAGAGCTGCAGATCCCTAGAGCACACACTGTTACAGTAGCGGCCTGTCTCTGCACATGTACGTTCTGCGCCAGATGTGACTGACTGTTCAGGCCGTCTTGTTAGGAATAGACAGGACCTGTTGTATGAGATTCTCCACATCTCCTCTTCACACAAAGGCAAATTGGCCATGAGCGCTGTATCTGTTGTCAAACATGCCATTGTATATTCCGTCGCCTGGTGGAATGCAATGTACGGGCCGTGGGATCGGATAGAAGTTCTTGCCTTCGGCTCGTTTTCTGAGACCGCTGCAAAAGTGAGCCTCGACATAATGCTAGTTTGTCTCAAAGTAAGGATTCGACTGCTTTAAAGTCCTTAAAACGTTGCCTCCTCAACCTTCCCATCCCATAATCACCTGAGGTTGTTTTACTGGCTGGAAGCCTGAAACCGGAGGCCTTGTTTACACATTGTAAAGGTGGTAGACTTTTAGCGTGAGCGGAGCATCCCTACTTTAAAAGGTTTCTAAATGGACAGGCAGGTGGCCACAGTAAAGCATCTCTTTCACAAAAGGTCTCGCTCATTGTTTGCACAGTTGGGTAAGAATGACGGAAACCCAACCAACCTTGCTCAATGGTTTTTTTCCGTTGAACCTTACTCCAGTCAGCTCCTGCATTACCAAAGGCCTCCTCTTAGCTGTGCATTCAGTATGTAGTTTACTGACTGTAGGTCAAGTGTAGGCTACACGGAAGGAGTCAAATAGAATGACTGGAAATGGGCCTTTTTAGTAGCATAGCATTGTACATCTGTGTAACGTATCCAATAAGTCATTTAGACATATTTTTATTTCATGAAATCGTTTGAGCTGGCTTCTGGATGGCTGGTCTGTTGATATTAAAGCTTTTAAACGTGTTAAGCTTGCGCAGTGTTCAGGCACTAATGGTTCTGCCTTTTTGTCCGTCAATTGAGCAATGCCTGCTTTGCTACGGGTAGCTGACTCCTAAACATCAAAGGGGAAAATGGTTCAGGGCAGCCCTTGTCGGTCAGAGAAGGTGGTTTGGAGTGAATAGGCTGTGGACCGTAAGTTTGGTAGACTGATTTGAAATGCCTTTCAAGCATGAGAAAACAAGTCTGTTCCTTCCCCCCCCCCCCCAAAGCCTGGTTGCTGCACTGTTCTTTAAACACGCAAGTGGCGCTTCATGTCGGAAGGCAGTTTCTCTTTTGCCTGTAGGCTGGTAGAAAATGTGAAGGCGGGGCTCCACTTGTGTGTCTGCACCTGTCATTTGCTCCCGCGGCCGTGCGCTCTGCTCTCACTCGCTGAGGCGGCGGAGAGGCGTGTCCGGAGCCCCTACGTCACCCGCAACGTTGTGTCACACCATTCTCGGAACACAAAGGCAACTTCCTTTAGGTAATGGCATTCATGTAACAACAGCTTTCACTGGCAGGATGTGGGCTGAACTAGTTCACAAGTCACTCTAGTAACGGGTCGTCTGTTCAGCTGCTCCCAGCTTTTTGGCGACTTTCCCGTCCTTCATTTTTTTGTGTTTGTTTTCTTTTTTGTCTGAGGCATGGAATAATGGATTGAGGCTAGTTATAGTTGATCACATTGTTCTTCCATACATTAACGACTGGCTATGATGAGGTACATGAGTTTCCGGTCATCCAGGAGACGTCTCAACGGGTAAGACAGATGACATCCTCAGACACAACATTGGGATTCAGTTTACAGTTGGCAACCTTTTTTCGAAGGACAATGTATCAGAATGCTACAGGTTCGTGTGTTGGGAGTAGCTACTGCTGGGCTGTTTACCTTCACTATAGGCTGGTATTTAGTCTGTGGTTTTGTCATGGATTTTGGGGGACAAACTAGAACAGATAATGGATTGCACTGTATTTGATTGAGTTTAATCTGTTGTCTTTTGGGGGGAAATATCCTTTCTTAGATTTAGTACACAAACGTCCACCAGATTGTCATTTGACGTGATCCAGTTGATGGGGGGGGGGGGGGGGGGTTAAACACAAGCCTCCGGGCCTACAAAAGCTATCCTTCGCTTTTGTGACGGCAGGTCGAGGTATGTGGAACAGCACACCTTAGCCCACGCATAGTTTCCATGGGTATCTGGCTCTCAGGTTAGCCCTTGGGGTTTGTATCATCCATCAGCCACGGTGGCGACTGTCTGCTGGGACAGGGGAGACCTCTGGCTGTTCTCTCCTCCGAGCTGGCTCGTGGTATCTTTTTGTGAAGGGATCTCCTCGATCGGACATCTAGGAGAAAAACAAAAACGTTTTTCCTTACTAAACCCTGCCCCCCCCCTCTCTCTCCTCCAGCTACCCAGTGGAGAGCGGTGGACTGTCGGCGAAGGTGAAGAGGAGCAAGAGCAGCAAGAAGGCCGAACCCAGGAAGGCCTTCAGCTTGGAGGAGGCCCAGCTGGCCGTCCATCAGCAGAAGATCCTCACCAGACAAGCCCCCATCAGGTAGGCCAACGTCCCCCCCCTTCCACACCACTCCTCCTGCTCACAGAACACGCAAACGAGCACAAGGCACTCCCTGTATTTGCACCGTACCAATGCAAAACTCGCATAACGTCATCGCCGTCGACGAGTTTAGCGGCCGGGTGAGAACCTGGAGCCTCCGTTCTCGTGTTGAAGCGTTACCCCCCCTTCCCTCCCTCACACGCACTCGCCAGGGCCAGTTACTGACTCCACCCCCCCCCCCCCTCCCCCTCCTGTGTGTCCCCCCTCAGGTCGGAGACGTTCGATGCAGACCGGAGCTTTGAGAGGACCGAAGGCACAGGCTCACAAAGTGTAGGTTTGGCCTGGCCTCCAAAGACGAGATTCACGAGGGGAAAACATTCCCACCGCACTGCATCGTTGGTTTGAAGGACTTTTCGTGTGTTTGCTCACTGTGGGCTTTTGCTGTCCTTTCCCACAGAGCTTCATCAAGCACAACGCAACATTCCACAAGTTGTTTCCAGACATTCCCGAGAGCGAAGACTTGCTGCATGGTAAGCTGAGCAAAACCAAAAAGGCGCTAAATGATACCGAGTTGTTCGACTGCAGGTGGTTTATTGTGACGCATAGTGCATACATTGTATCCAAGTCCTGACCCCATTGAGAATTATGTGAACAGTTTGTAAGTTGCATAGATAATCATCAGTACAAACACGTTTATTTACTACATACATAATGGCAACATAATGACATATCTTGCACAACAGTAAAGTCTCCATTGTTTCATTTCATTAGTTATATTTGGTAAGGCTACTATCCACGTAAAGTAAACCCAACTCTTCTCTTCTGAGTTGTTACAAAACAATTCCAAAAGTGGCTTGTGCTAAGTAGGGGTGGAGCCCAAAGGAAAAGATCAAAAGTCCACCACGATCTGTTAGAGCACATCTAGAACACAAACAGCTGTTCCAGGAGTCCTGCTCGGTGACCAGCTAGCCTTGAGGGCCCCTTTTAGTGTTCTAGAGTCCTGCTCAGTGACCAGCTAGCCTTGAGGGCCCCTGTTTGTGTTCTAGAGTCCTGCTCAGTGACCAGCTAGCCTTGAGGGCCCCTGTTTGTGTTCTAGAGTCCTGCTCAGTGACCAGCTAGCTTTGAGGGCCCCTGTTAATGTTCTAGAGTCCTGCTCAGTGACCAGCTAGCCTTGAGGGCCCCTGTTAATGTTCTAGAGTCCTGCTCAGTGACCAGCTAGCTTTGAGGGCCCCTGTTAATGTTCTAGAGTCCTGCTCAGTGACCAGCTAGCCTTGAGGGCCCCTGTTTGTGTTCTAGAGTCCTGCTCAGTGACCAGCTAGCCTTGAGGGCCCTTAGCACAACTGCTGCTGATCTCCTCTGTCCTCTCTCCACCCCAGCGTACATCTGCGCCCTGCAGAAGGAGGTGCCCTACCACGGGCGGCTGTACGTCACCAGCACCCATGCCTGCTTCTACTCGTCTGTGCTCCTGAAGGACACCAAGGTAAGCTGACCCTGTGTGCGCGCGCGTGAGTGGTGAAACGGGAGAACGTCGCATTTTCAAACGAGCGGTTTGGTCAAACGTATGAGTGTTTCTGTTAGGCTGGGTCGTATTTGCGTGTGGCTTGAATTCAAATTTGAATTTGAATCATTTGAAACGAGGAAGAAACACTAGCTTGTCACTAACCCTGTGTGTGTGTGTGTGTGTGTGTGTGTGTGTGTGTGTCCAGTTGGTGATCCCAGTGAACAGCATCCACATCCTGAAGAAGCAGAACATGGCCCTGCTGGTGCCCAACGCTCTGTCCATCCGCACCACCCTGGGGGACAAGGTCAGTAGTCCAGAACATTCCCCCCTCACACACACACACACACACCGTAACACGATAAGACCAGCATACCACCATCACCATCCTGTCCTCGACAGCTGAGGGGTTACGTAACATCTCAGCCCTCCCGTCCCTGCATTTCCACTGAACAAGCTCAGTCATTCCTGTACAGCCCCCCCCCCCCCCTGCTTGCTAACCACTAAGCTAACTAAGACCAACTAAACCCTTGGTCACCCCCCCCCCCCCAACTGAGAAGTGGTATTAGATAAAGTTGTCTTCCTGCTGTCAACCATCTAAAGTGTCTCCCCGTGTCGCAGCATCTGTTTGTGTCCCTGCGGAACCGGGAAGGGTGCTACCAGCTCCTGCGCTCCGTGTGTCCTCAGCTGGAGGTGGGTGTCGTTACTTTAGCCAAGGCCTGGATAGTCTAGACAGTTCTTGGAACTTCCCACCAGACAGGGGGGACACAACCCCCCCCCCATCCTGGGAAAAATATGATTCCCCCCCAATAAATTACTGCAAACATAAGGAAATTTCTATATTAATAATATACATTTAACATATATTACAATGTAGGCTATGTGTTACAGCAGTAATTTTGGTGTCCCCCTCAGGAATTGCTCTTGAAAAAAATGTCATACAATTGTCCCCCCCCAAAATTGATTGCAGATTTTCGCCACTGCCACCAGCCATATTTCCTGTTGCAACAGGCACTTCTGTTTGAGTATGCTGTCGTATTATGCAACCGAGTTTGATTGCAGTACTCTCGTTTTAGAACAAATTGTGTGGAGTTGTGTGTGTGTGTACAAGCAGCGGGTGTAAATGGAAGTCTGGTCTCTGCTTCTCCTGTAGGATGGAAGCCCCAACGGCAGTCCGCACTTCTCCTCGGCAGAACATAGCTTCGATCGAGTCAAATTGGTGGTAAGCTGCTCCTTACAGGATTGGCAGATTCGGACGTTGAAGCGTCATTTCGTGTCGATTTTGTGATGGTTGATTGTTTTAACTGTGTCCCTTTCTCTTCCCCCCCCCCCCCCTCCCCCAGAACTCCAGCCAGTCTAGTCTAGACGGCTTCGAGCCGTTGGACGGCTCTGACCCCCGCGTCCTCCCTGACCCCTCCCCTCCGCCCCGACCATACGCAGGTAAGGGCTGACGAACCCAATCACCCTCTGGCCTGGATTAGCCATTTGATGGCGAGTGTCGTTTCGTTAGAATCGCTCTTCCGTCAGGTCATACGCAGTAGCAGCGTCCAGCTCGTCAGCATATATTTGCAGACTGGTTTTTATGGTTTTACTGCTGTCATTGGCCATGAAGGCGCGTTATCTGCCATTCGGCTCGTAACCGACGTAGGCAAGAGTTCAAGGTAAAGTGAGGAATGGTGGTGGCTGATGTTTGCTCTCTCTCTCTCTCTCTCTCTCTCCCCCCTCCCTCCAGACCCAGAACCCAGCGGGAACAGTGGCTCTTACAGGAGCACGCACACACCGCTTATCGACAGCTCGTCGGAGGAGCTCTCAGGTAAACACTCGCGCGTGAACCCCGGGGACACGCACAGATCAAGATATTTGAATGTTAGCCAGGAATGCAATGGCTTACAGCTCGAGGCAAAAAACCCAAATCTCTCCAGGCCTTTTTAAATACAGTACGGTATTGACATCCTATGACTGTTTCATAGACCTGGTGCAGGGGTGTTCAACCCTGGTCCACTGGCCCTGATCCCGCACACCTGATTCAAATGAGGAGTCGTTATCAGGCGTCCGCAGAGCTCGATAACGGCCCGTGCATTTGAATCGGGTGTGCTGGAGCAGGGAGCCGCCTAGAACATGCCGGACAGTGGCCCCTGAGGACCAGGGTGGAACACCCCCTGACCTAGTGTGTGTGTGTATGGGGGTGGTATGGCGTGCCTAACCCGTGGTGGTGTCCTCCGCCAGGTTGCTCGTGGGTGTGGAGCGTGCCAGAGAGGGCCCGCTCCTTCCTCATCCAGAGAGAGTCCAGCAGCCTCAACACGCTCCTCTCCATCTACCTAATACTGTAAGTCCCGTGCCCTTCACCCTGGTCACCTGACCTCGTGATGTCATACGACGCCCCCTGTGATTGGATACTGTTGCGTATTCCTTTAGACAGACACTTTTATCCAAAGCCACGTACAGCATTGAGGGATTTGAACCTGCAACAACTTCAGTCAAATGCTCTAACCACTAAGCTAGACCCTTGGTCACCCCCCCCCCCCATAATCCCTCTCAAATCCTTTACTAGACTCTTTTATGACTGGAGGCCTGTATCCACGAGGCCCCGTGTTATCGGTCGGGTCCTCACAAGGCTGCACATGTGGTTATGCTCGACTCGGCGTCTTTGCGAACGGGATGTGTCAGGTTGTGAAAAACGCCACTAGCCCTCCCGCGCTGGATCCAGTTCCTCAAGAACCCTCTAGTCAAATTAGGTGCGGAGGAATGTGCCCCTTGGCTACCCCTCACTTTGAACGAGAACAGCCTGAGGTGTGTGTCGTGGGAGCGCGTGACCAGACGCTAAGAGCCGGGTGTGTTTTCGTGTCTTTCAGGGTCGTCCTGCTCCTGTTGTCCTCGGGGTACATCGGCCTACGCATCGTGGCTCTGGAAGAACAGCTCACCTCTCTCGGAGCGCTGCCCGAATTCTCACTACAGGCTGGGTAGGACACATACTCTCTTATATATACACACACACTCGCCCGAAAACATCATCGTTTAGCGGAAATCCAAGAGCAAAAAAACCCCGTGTCACAGCGTCCATTGTTTAAATCCGTCTTGCTCTATCAGATTTCTGTAACGTGAGCAGCAGTGCTGATTCTTTTGTGTTTTTGTCTGGTGTGCCAGTTTTTGATGTTCCTCTTTCTTCCCCCTATTCTTCTCTCAGATAAAGACGCATAACCTCACTGGCCAAAGGAGAGATGGGTCGACTCGTGATCGGAGGCCTCAATAGGGACGGTGCCAACTACAAGATCTAGCCAATGAGATCTGCCGAGACGACGAGAAGAACCCGGCGAGCAAAACTCTCTCGACCTATCAGGCTTGTACCCCCAGAATGCCCCCCTACAGGAGCACTCCAGGGAGAAGTGGGTTAACACGAAGGGCTATACTTTCAGAGGGCAGCCGGCCTGCCACAATTGTTAGACGGAGCCAAACCAACACACACGGACGCCCCCGCCAGGCTGCGGGGCGATCCTGTGATTCAAACCAAAGCCACCTGGGTCGACCATGAACTATCCGGAGATGATCAGCGCTGTAGCCAATTCAATGTGCTTTTGGGGGGGGGGGGGGGGGGGGGGGGGGGGTGCGGTTTGTTTCGTTTTCTTGAATCTCTTCGGTAGCTTGTTTGGTTACTGGAAAAGTCTGTTGTGCTAATCCATCTTCCCTCCTACCTGTTGCCTGTTTTGGGGCGTGCCGTCTGTGCAGACAAACCCTTGTCAAATGTTGGCCTCCTCCACTTGGACACTTGAACATCAGTGGTGCCACATCAGTGCACCGAGTGCATGTTGTTTGCGCGGTGACCTCGCCGTACTCGAAATCCTCCCACTGCTCCTCAATAAGGCTCTGTGACCATCAGCTCTGGGTTGACATGAGAACTTTTATCGCCACATTGAGCTCCTCACATGAGAGGCCTCTTCCCCTCTCTCTCTCTCTCTCTCTCTCTCTCTCTCTCTCTCTCGCTCTCTCGCTCTCTCGCTCTCTCTCTCTCTCTCTCTCTCTCTTCCTAAATAACCCTCAGCCATCTAGGACAGTGTTTCTAGCCGACCCTGGCATTCGCATGACTTAAAACCCATTTAATGATATCAATGCTCTGCGGCCATTTTCTCCCTCCCGTGTCACTGGGATGTCCGCATCGTCAATGAACGACATGAAGACAAGTACGATGCACATTTCTCTAAGCGTGGATTCCCTTTTTCTACTTTGGGCCGTCGAAATAGTTTTGATCCCATTTTAGACGGATATGCATTAATGACTCCTGTACTTTATACGAGGAACAGAAATGGTTGTGTTGAAGCGAGAAAAAAAAAAAAAAAGTTCCTAAACATTTCAGGTTTAGTAGCACCAGTACTGTATGTATTTCTGTAGTACTGTATGTACTGCTAGCATGTCAAAAACCAAGCTGATACTTGATTGATTTACATATGCACTCTCCTATAAGTCATCGCGAGAGAAACGACCTGTCGATAATGCTTCTACCTATCAAGCAATGTTGTTACTGCAGCAACAAAATGGTGGTCCGAAAAAAAGATTTCAAAGTGCAACAATAATTATGCATGTCTGGATATTTTTTTTTATTTTTACACTGACTGACACTGATGTTTGGATGTTGTCTTTTTAAAACAGAGTTTGTAAAAGAGGAAAACCGAAGTGAGGCGAGCAAGCGCACTTTAATAATGTTGTAAATGTACTTTGAATCCAAAGACATCACGATTGATGGGGGAGGGGGGGCAGGGGGGGGAATCAGATGTTGTGTTCTGCTAGTGTCTCGATGGTGCTAAAGATCTTTTTAATTTCTCTCAGGGGTTGGCAGGGGCAACCTGCCATGGTTTCGATTAGGCCCTTTTGCTTTGTTTTCAAATCTCCCGTTAGTCTCGTCTGACACGAGGAATTTTCCAATAATCGAGCTCTCCATTTGTCATTGAGGATCAGTTCAGTGGGTTCGCATTCAGTCAGTGTGTGAATGTCATCACTGTTCAGTGTTGTAGAACACTTGCCATGTCCTTTCGGCAACCTTTTTTTTTTCTTTTTGTCCTAACTTTATGCCACATCTGTCTAGTTTCAACTTTTCTCAAGTCTAGGATACACTCTCCTAGTTTTTGACTAGATGACTGTCCCATCTTGTGTGGTGTTTGGGGAAATTGTGTTCTAATGTTGAGCTAAAACATTTAGACGTATGCCATACAGCCGTACGGTCAGACCTCATCTCTCCACCAGGGGGCAGCAACAACTGAAACCCTACATCGAATAACGGGCGCAATGCAAGATTCTCAATGAAGAACGCAGTATTTGTGGTTTTGCACTATTCCGCCGTTGTAAATAATTTTTGTATCAATCGTAATGCCCTTAATTGTAATATGGTCGTTTTATTTATTTGCATTGTGTGTCATTCCAAGTAGTCTCTGTGAGAACTGCTTTGGAATTGTTGGAAAAATAAATCAATTGTTGCAAAAGTACATAATGTATTGTTTGTTTGTTTGCATTTTGAGCTGGAGGACGGTTGCGATTTTAAATGGTTAAACATTGAAAACAAAAACCTTTTGTAAGCAGTTCCTTAGTTCAGGTAATAGATTATATATTGCAAGCCATAGGTCAAGGCCAAGCAACGTGTCGACTGAGTTGAAGTTTGTTGGACTCAACTGTACTCTAATGTGTATTATTAGCCAGTGTCACAGCAGTGGCCAGTTGTCTTTATGAAACATGTCTGTGATACAAGACCGCCACCTGGAGGCAATTATATGTAGTGCATGGAAAAAATCTTTCAAATACACTGCAAGTTATACATCCATTTTAAGCAAGCGAAACCAAGCACAACTCCAAGACGACCATTTTATTCTATTCAGCACATTCTCCAGGACCCTGTGGTCTTGGAACCAGTTCCTATGTCCTGGTCCTAGTACGAGGGTAGCCAGTGGGGACATCAGGCTCCGGGTGAGTAGCTGTGGTGGTTCTGTGTAGGTAGACGTCTCCATCTTAGCTGTCGGGGATGTTGGGAGGGGCTGGTTCTGCAACGGTCTTCTGGTAGGCACAGAGCTGGAACATACCTAGAGAGACGCAGGAAGGAGAAATGGACTGAGCCGTCAGGATGGTGGTCTCGGATCGGAGAGACCGTGAAAGAGCAGAGTGTTGAACTGGTGACTGCATCCTCCAACCTAATTAGGGGAGGGGGGAGGGGACGACGACACCAAACCCTGGTTCTCTGGCCAATCACAGTCACGTCAGATCCATAAGGGATATGACCAATGGGATTCGGGTTTGTACTCTGAATACAAAACACTGGTTGACTCCAACCTCTAATCCTAAAGGCCAGGGGGTGAAAGTCGGAGGAGAGTTGTTTCACCTGCAGCAAAGGAGAAAAGGATGGCTACCCAGCCCAGGATGTAGGACCAGGAGAAACGCCAGTCGAGGAAGCGCTTGCCAAAGAAGGTGACCGTCACCCCAGTGTAGACTGACAGGGCCAGCAGGGCGAGGAAACCTGGACGGGGACAAACCACACGTGACAGTCTGGTCGCTAGATCACCGGGTTCTAACCGTTCACGTGAGTTACAACCATGCAATGTTCCCAAGGCATCGGTGGCACATCAGTCACACACACACACACACACACACACACACACACACACAGTCTGTTTCTCCGTCATCTGTCGGCGTTCTCTTCACTCATCTTTCTGTGTCAGCCTCAAATCGAGAGGGCCTTTTCATGCATTGCTCCTAAACTGTGGAACTCGCGTTTCCATCGAACAAAAGGTCCTATTTATCAATGCTGTGGGCGCGTTACCTGACAGGAGCAACGCGATGCCCCCGGTCCGTACCCTCCTGCTGTTGGTGCCGTTGGCGAAGGCGCTCAGCCCCAGGACCACGCCGGCGAAGCAGCTCAGCACAGCCAGCAGCATGAAGGCCCGCGTGGCATCCCAGAAGGCTGTGCAGGCGTGAAGGGAACAAGGTTAGGACACCCTCCTCCTCCCCTGGCTGGCCTTCCTCTGAGCCTGCCTAGGGTTGGCCGGGACCTTTCAAGTAAGCCAACTGCCTACCTCCTTCCTCGCATACACGCGTTTGGATATTTTGAGCGGAGAAAAATAGGGTACGTTCCCTTCTAAAGGTTTCTTAGTCACAATGAGTTCAAAAGGCCAAATATGTCGCTGGATCTCTTTCCGTGTCTCGTGTCTTTTGTACAAGAAGAAAGCTATGTGAATTCCCAAATTCCAGCTGACGGCGCGACATTTCACTCACCCACGGTGACGGTGTGGGCGTGGCACTTGTGATTTATGCAAAACCTCCAGAGGCCCTGGTTGGCTGAGCTGCCGGAGTAGCGGTACTGCATCCAGAAGTCAGTCGCCGTGGAGACGATGAGAAGCACAAGGGCGGCCACCCCGCAGAGGGTGCCGCCTCCTGCTAAAGTGTACAACATCAAGGAGAATCCTGGGATAGCGCAGTCCTCCTAAATGCACCACAGCTGGGGGAGAGAGAGAGAGATACATGAGAAAGAGACACTGTTCACGTTTAGTCTTGATTCTGTCTCCTGGATCAAAATTACCATGAATGTGAACTGTCCTCCCAGGAAAACTAAGGTCAGCTTATTCTGTAGAAATGTATTCCCCTAAAGCCAAGAAACTAATAAACCACATGATAGCAAATATATCTACTACCTTGGAACAGGGGATTGACTCTAAAAACACAACTTGGACACCTAAATATAAATACCACCGTTTCACTGGAGCCTGGCTCCCACCCACACACTATGGTCAGTTCAATCTAATGTTTAGTCGCAACAGTCTTCAGGATATTCAAATCCAGTGCGCTATATGCAGTCAATAAAGTTTTTTCCGTAGCACTTTTGCATCTTGTGTTTTACCCACTTAGAATTACAAAGCAATTTGTTCAACATGAACTGAGGTAAAAAACTGTCCAATTTCCCGAACCCAAACAAAGCACTTGACCTAAACTGAGTCCATGACAATGGAAGCGCTGAGCAGGCATTTCAAGCCATTGTTTGGGTCTAATTCCACCCTGGCACAAAACAACTCATCTACTGATGAATTGCATATCCCAAAGATAAGTCAGCATGTTGCTCTATGAACACAGCAATGTGCTTGACCTACTGTTATCCAGTCAATTTGAGTTTACCTTCCAATACTACAATAAGGTTTCCTCTTTGCAATTACCCTAATACTCATGCAAATGTGTGCCCCTTTAACCTGCTCCTAAAGGACTTTTACTCAAACAATACTTTGGTCAAAGAAATCTTTGATATGAAGGAAGTCCCATGGGGAATTTAGAAACTCCAGTTCCTGCGCCGTTTTTTTGTAGTCCGTCGGCATGTCAACCTCAATTTGAAGATTTGAAGACACCACAGTGTCAGTTACAGGAAATACTCAAAAAAACAACTAACTACCTTTGTCTTTTTTCTTTTTCTTTTACAAATACGGATCAAATATTTACAACCCAGGTAATAAATAAATAACAATTTGCAATTCATCTCCAAACCCCAACTCCTTATCTTGGATGATGTCCTAGGTGATGTTTTGTATATAGTCCATTGGTATGCTTGTCAAAAAAAGGAACGTTTTTCCAATACCTCTGTGGACGTCTGTCTCTCTCCAGTGTTGCTCACAGTCTGTGTGTCTATCCTTTTTAAGCCCTCTACTCGCGGCGCTCATTGTGTCCCTTACAATGGAGGAGAAAGATCGAGCGCAACGTGCGAACGATGGTAATCCCTCTCTCACTGTCTTTCTCGTAGTCCCTTGTTCTCCATCTCTCCCTCTCTCTCTCTCTCTCACTGACCATCACCCCCACGCCACTCTCCCTCCACTCTTCCCTCGCTTCTAGTTTCCCTTTGGCCCAGCCGGCCTTCTCGGATTCGGCGCACCCTTCTCCCGTTGTCCCTCTCATCCTTTTTTTAAAAGTCGTCCTCGCGCCTTCCTCATCCTTCCTCCATCGCCCGAAAGTGACCGGTCAGCCCTGGCAGCGCTTGGGATCATGCGACTCTGTGGGGTGGAGCGCACAGCCCACCTCCACATGCTGCCCCCGCCCTGCCTGGGCCCTGCCTAGGCCGGGGCGTTTGGTGGCTGTTGGACAGAGCCCATACCTTTATGTCTATGGCCATACCAGTCATCACTCCTCATCCACATCCTGGATGTGGACTCATCCGTTTTCACCTGAACTCGAATCCGTAGCTGGATTTGAACTGGGTAAAACCTGACCACGCTGACAAAGCATTTGCATGGCCCAAAACACATGGCCCATGCTTCCCTTCTGTCACAAAGACGATGCTGAAGAGACATTTTTTTAAGTCAAAGTGAGTTTGTTTAAATACATTTGTCTTGTTTGGGGCAGATCAGTGAAGACTTCCAAATGGGATTTGAACCCCAGACCCAACAGTAAGGCCTTGCATGGTACACATACTTTACCAGTGAACCACCAAGGCCCCAACAAAACCTTAACTATTTGAAAACTGCAGATGCTGAAAATACATTTTTACTATAAAGTGGGGAAAAAAGAGACGTACTAAGTTAAAAATTCAGTAAACTGACTTATTTATTATCAATGTGAAATCAGTATTTACAAGATGAATTAGAAAAACTGAAAAGCACAAGCACGTATATGTATTGACAGACATATGAAATGACATCCCTGATGACATTAGATCACTCATTCATGTATGATTTTGACCCAGCTTTACCCAAGACTAAAATAAGGGAACGGGATTGACATGGCAAAAACGTATTCATGTGTTCATTGATACTGATACAAGTACCGTTTCCCACAAGGGGGCTTTCAGTTTGTTAGAGCAGTCAACACAATTCAACGAGAAGAAACCCAGGATCTGGATGTTTATTCCCTCACGCCTGTAGGACCGTAGCTGACCAAAAAGTCTGTCTTTTCAGGGACTATTTACCACAAAGTCAGTCAAATCAAGGAACAAAAAGCACAAAAAAAACATGAATCCAATCTACTTCCTTGGTCCACGTCCCTTCCCTCCCTTCATCCCTCCTCCCCGGCCTCCCTTGCCACCTCGGCCTTTCCCGCCTTTCTTCCCTCCCTTGTCCCTCTGCTCTTTCCTCTGCATGCCCCTCATGTCTTTCTTCATGCGGTTGTCCACCACCTTGAAGACCCCCTTCACGCCGGCCGGCCGGCGGACGTGCTTGCCTCCGCCGCCCTTCTTGGACACCACGTAGGTGACCTCCCTCTTCTCCTTGCCCACGCCCGCCTTCTTGTAGATACTGGGAGGGGAGGAAACAAGGGGGGGTTTAAAGACGAGAACAAAATTGGCTTTTTTTTTGTCGTTTATGGGCATGAGGGCGCATTTGGGAAATGTAGTTTATGCCTGAGAAAGATATCTGGACGTTCGCTTGACTCCATCAGGTGAAGTAAGTTGTTTTGAACGTGAGGTCTGGGTGTGGGGGTTTTGTGACGACATCGTGAGAGCTGGTTGGGACTTCTTAGTGGCTTTTAACACTTTGCTGTGGCTCCAGTGACTGTGTGTGTGTGTGTGTGTGGTTGAGGGCGAGGCTAGAAGGCATACATACGTCTTGAGCTGAGACATTTTCTCCTTCTCTGAGATGTCCACGGTGTTGACCACAGCCTCTGCCTTCTTTTTCGCCTGCTCCATCTTCTTCAGCATCTGGAACACGGGTCAAATCGTGGACTTGGTTACTCGGCACACGTGTTGTCGTTAGTGCCGTGGAAAAAAAACACGCTTTCTCTCCCTCCCAAGTCTCAACTTCCTCCCTCAAATCCAAAAAATCGATCCCATTTTGGAGGAACAAAAAGAGGAGATTCTCAGTTCCCCCTCTGCCTCCCATTCCCGTGTGGTTCCCCCCTCCTCCTCCTCCTTGTCTCCTTACCCTCCTCTTCTTCCTGGCCTTGGCCTCGGCCACCCTCTTGATGGGCCTGGCGTTGATCTCCTTCCAGCGCTCCTTGTACTCCTCCACCATCTCCTTGGTGACGGGCACGGGCTTCTTCCGGTGTTTGTTCTCGTCGTCCACGAACCACTCGGGCACCTCGCACTGGTCCTCAGAGCTGGCGAACCTACACACACACACGTCAGTTTGACATACACAAACAAGACCGTCTCAGAGACATGAGTGGACGGAAACGTGTGCCTTCAACACAAAGACATGGGGTTCACTGTTTGTGAACCGGTTTCTTCTACCTGTGAAAGGAGCCGTCTACCAGATCCCTGGCTCTCTTCTTGGACGTGGCGATCTGACACCCCAGGGCCAAGCCTTCTGGGTCCAGGATTCTAGCCCGCTTACCTGAGGAGCACACACGTACACCTCAATGGGCGGCGACAACTCCGCGGTCGTCTCTCATTGGTCGAAACGGCCGCCGGTCACCCCAAGCCAAACGTGCCCTGTACTCACTGGTGCTCTCCACGGGGACCACCTGTAGATCTTCCTCTTCTGTGTTGCCTTGGGAGACACCTGCTCCTTTGCCGGCCTTCATCTGGGCAATTTTCCTGTGGAGAAGAAAAAGCCACATTTACTTTGACGTAAGACACTTAAGCTTTGACACTCAAAAGAACATTCCGGAAAGTAGTATTGGTATGTTGATAACATTTTGAATGGATCTTTCCTTTCACAGTTTTGTATTTTCGCCCGTGTTAGAAAGTGTAGTGTTGTGAAAGCTGACCTCTCATCGTCATTGTCAGAGTCAGTGTCACTGTCACTGCCGCTATCCCCCTCCGCTTCCTGTGAAGGCCCCGCCTCTTCCTCTTCCGGCTGGGCCTTCTCTGCTTTCCTCTTCCTCCCTTTGCCGACTGAAAAACAAAGGATGAGGCGGGTTGGGGCGGGAAAGTGTGGAACACGAGTAAAGAAATCCAATTTATGATGATATTTATATTTTAAACAAATATTGACAATCTGAGCTTTCTGATCGAAACGTCAGAATTGATTCTATCAAATTATTTCAGCTGTCTTGACACGAGCGTGCCGTGTTCCAGGCGGGCGTGTCTGGGCTGCATGGAAGCGGGAGGTTTCTCTTCCTGCGTCCGTCCATGAGGGCGGAGTCTCACCTGGGACGTCCTGGGTGTGGAGCTTCTGGGACTGCTTCAGCTCGCTCTCTGCGTCTCCGTCCAGGTCCAGCTCCGAGAAGATCCCCTGAGGAGACGGCAGCGACGTGAATCGCTGGAGATCGCTTATCCACCCAGCCACGGATTGGTCTTTGTTTTAATTCTATTATTGTATAACAACATTGGACACTTATGTATTCACCTTCCTTTTAATATGGTGTGACGCTGTGCGTGTCTTGTTACTATCGTGTTTTTTAAAGCACAACCAACTTCTCCCATGTCGGCACCAAGTTATACGCCGTTTACTCTCTCTCTCCAAATATATATTTTTCCACCGAGGATTTCCTAATTTTCATCCATTTCTTTCAAAATGATGTTACTGTTCTGTGCGTGTGCGTGTGGTGACAGACCTTGCTGAACCACAGGTTAGTCTCTCTGTCCTGCTTCTCCTCCTTCCCCTCCAGCTCCACCAGCAGTCCACCTCCTCCTTCTCCTTCCTCCTCCTCCTCCTCCTCCCCCATAGAGAAGGACACCCTGCAAACACAAGCCCAAACATGAGCCGCTGGGTTTGTGACGAGGTACCAAAAACCTCTGACGTGACAGGAACGAGAGGTGGAGTAATCGTATAGCGGCTTGTCGTCACAAGCACCGAGGCGGAGACGTACTTCTTGGGAGCCTTCTTCTCCAGCTCCTTCTCTTTCTCCTCCACCTCCGCCATGTCGTCCGAGTCCAGGTCGGAGGCCAGCGACATTCTGTCGTCCTCGTCCTCGTCAGACAGGTAGAGGTCCTCCTCGCCCGCCACCAGACTGTCGGCCGCCTTCATGTCCCCCTTGGTGATCTCGCACAGTGCCTGGCGAGAGAGGAGGCGTGAGATCTGTGTGTGTGTGTGTGTGTGTAAGGGATGAGGGGGGCGGGGGGGCTTCAGAGCCTTTACCTTGGCTTTGTTGATGGTGCTGAGCGAGAACATGGACTCGTCGTTGCCGTCGGCGATGGAGACCCCCGGCAGGTCCATCTTCAGCTCCACCCTCTCCCTCTGCTTCCTCCTCTCCTTCAGAAGCTTCTTCTTCTTCCTGGTACGGCCAAATACAACAGTTGTTTACCCCCTCCCCCAAAAAATGACTACTCTCAAAACACTTCTGGTTGGTTGTATTTCATCCATTTCTGTCACATTTTACATTCTTTAGTTTTTTTTGTTGTTCACACAAACAAGGTTTACACAGCTTCGTAGGTGAACGTACCGTTTGAGCTCAGCCACCTCCTCGGCTTTCAGCTCGGCCACTTTCTTCTCCATCTCCTCCTCCTCGTCCTCGGCCTCTGCCTCCTTCCCCTCGGCCACCGTCTTCTTGGCTGGCTCCTCCGTGTCGCTTTCCTCCTCCCCGGAGCTCAGGCTGTGGAAGGAGCAGAGCCGCGTGTCAACCACATGATCCCCATATACTGGCGTGCATGGAGAAGAATGACTGCGTGCCATGGTGCTTTGGAAAAAAAGGGCCAATACTTGATTTCTTGGTCCGCTTTCTTCGCTTCGTCTTTTTCATCTTTCAGCTTCTTAGCCAGGTATCGCCTGAGCTTGGATCTCCAGCTCAGCAGCAGTCTGAACAAATAGGGAAGTGAAAAAAATAAAAAATAGGTCAGACGTCGTGCATGAGGGTCCAGGACAACAGTACTCCACCGTTCCAGCGACGGCTCACGTGATTGGCTTACCGGAGCTCCTTCCGGCCCAGGACCTTGATGTCACGGCAACACTCTCTGATCTCGTCCAAGGTGGCCGGGTGAGTCTCCAGCTCGAGGCTGTCAAAGGTGATCTGGCGGGACGGCGACGGCACAGTCGGTCGGAACAGAGACAGGTAAACATAGCCGACACGGCTGGTTTGTTCAAGGCGCAGCTGGTTTAGCAGACTGCCCCAGTGCGAATCTCACCTCGTTAGCTTTGCCCAGGAAGTCGACGGGGTTTTCGGCTTTGAGGAACTCGGTGACGGAGAAGGTGTGGTACAGGGTCAGATCGCCGTCTGTGTAGCCCTCGGCCTGGAAGGGGGAAGAGAAGCACCGGGTCACAAGCCAATCAAAGGCAGAACGGGAGCCCTTGTCAATACTAACTGAACACTAAAGGAGAATCCCACATTCTCCCCCCCCACCCACACACACCTTGGCCTTCTTCACAGGGATCAGCTCTTTCACAGTCTTCGCTTGAACCTCCACTTCTTTGAACGCGTGTTTGGGGTCAAAGAACTTGTTGTCGATTTTATCCGGGGCCAAAAAACCTGTACGGGAGGTGAATCGCGCCATGATTATCAGCTGAACTACATCCAACTACTTTCTTTCCATGAGACTTAGGCCACGTGACATGAGCTAGCTAGAGAGCTGTGGGGGGAGGGGGGGGGGTCACACCCACCCTGACAGATGACAAAGATCTCAGCAGACTCGTTCCTGGAGGCCTGGGGCTTGGTGGCCTGCACCTTCTTGAAGAACTGCTGGAAGATCCAGAGCAGCGGCTGGTAGTCCTTGGAGCGGAACACCTTGGTGACAAACGTGCCGCCCTTGGCCAGGAACTCGCAGGCCAGTTTCAGGGCCATGAGAGTCAGGTGGGCTGGAAAGGAAATGTGCAGGGAGGTTATGGTATGGCGTAGCTGATTGGGTGAAATTCTCATTTGGGTTTGTTGGGTTTTAATCGTCAATTACATCAAGCTTCCAACTACTATCATCCTGACTAATAACTGATTAAACACAGAGCATGCTGAGTACATGGAGATTGTACCTTGAAGTCCATGTCCTGTTTATTCATTTTGTCTGTGCTGTGACTTACCCTGTGTGAAGGCATCATGTTGCCAATTGGCACCAACATTTGGAGCGCCGTCATTTAGGACTACATCTACCTTCCATGTTTGTAGTTCATTTCGGAGAGCCTACAAGCGAAGGGGAAAAAGTCAGGGCAACATCTCCACTATCCAAAGACATGCTTAGAGGGGAAGCGTCTGAAAATGTACAGTGATGACCGAAAGTCAACTGTGAAGATGCAACTGCCTTCACATGTTGCATGACAGTCAACTAATCAAAATGTGTGTTTGAGCTCCTACATGAATGAGCACATACAAGTTCTTGCCCCCACCTGTTTGCATTTGTCTGTTGTGATGTCCTCTTGGAGAGTGACAACATTGGGGATGGGCCTGATGGGGACCAGATCGACACCTGAGAGGAGCACATACAAAAGTATTATTTATGCATTGGTACAACAACTGTATTTGTATTGTCATGGTACTTTAACTGGGTGACAACACATGTGTCAACGTGTAGCACATGTAGCATTTGCCTTATCACAATCAGTGTAAATGTAAGTCGTAAGGTCGCTAACCAATGACAAGACTGGAAACTGGCATAAACTTGGACGCCACCTGCAACCTGGGATAATACAGAAAAGGTCACGTCAACAGAGCAAATATTTTTCGTTATTGCTACACGTTTAAATTGAAGACTAAGAAAATCTGCGACCAACTCCTCAACAAGGACGATTAAATGAAAAAGTCAGCTAGCGTTAACTGTACTTACCAACCACCTGGGGCAGCGCACAAGTCGACAACAGCCCTAGCTTTCTGTAAGAACTGAAATTTCCGGTTGAGCTGAATAAGCTTGAAGGACGAACGAGAACGATAACCTACAATGAAAAATAACATGACATTGATCAGTACATGTTCAAAAGTTAGCTTGCTAACTAGTTGGCAAGGATAACAGGCCTTATGGCTAACCATGCAAGCTAACGTTAGTCGTGTAATGTGACTGCATATTTTACCTGTTTCTTTAGCTAAATGGTAGAATTTGTCCTTTCGGGTCTTTCCAACTTTGAGTTTCTTTCCCATGCTTGCTGGCTGGTGTGGTAGGTCACTTAAATTTTAATTCCTTTGAAAAATTACGACTGAGACAGCTAACACTTCACAGATGATTCCATACCACGTCCATGAAAACAAAACACGTGTGGCTCATGTGGCGCACAAATTTAACGTCACTGTTTCCATTGGATTGGGAAACTTTATTGAGCAAACTAGAGGAACAAAGAAGCCAGATGCAGCAATTTTATTGAATAATGTGTGTTTAATTAAAATAATAATGTCACCGCCATCACTGCTCCTGTTGAGTTGATTATTAAGGTGTCAAAATACAATTACAGTATTTGCAGTCCATTTAATCCAAGAAGGGGATGAATTGTTTAAGCCTGAAATATAACCCATATCATTTATAACAAATCTCTCTTTGTTGTTAATGGCATAACAGTCTGATATCATAACAATATTGTATTACCCCTGAATGCACAATTTGGATTATAAAACTCAAGAAGATCTTTCCAGAGAGAACTATTTAAATTCTGACTAGCAGTGACAAGATGATGCTGCTGTTTTGCCTCTCAGAAGGGCCTGTTTCTGGAGCGAGTGTTGATCAGCCCCAGCACAGAGAAGGCACTGGCTGCAGCTGTCACCAAACTGATGGCCCCAATGGCCCGTGTGGCCTGTTGACACCAACACATGAACAGGAGATATGAATTAAACTACAGTGAAAGCACGTTGAACAAGTGTTATATAGGCAGAACACAATGAATGAAAGAGTGATGACAAAGTGATTTTTGTGATGAGACCTAGTGTCATTTTGCAGACAGGAAGGATCGATTACGATATCCATAGAGTGATAGATATAGGAAGTGTGTGTGCGTGTGTCTGTGTGTGTGTGTGTCTAGGTGCGTGTGTGCGAAAGCAATAACGGGTACCTGCTCAGACACACCCTCCCCGTAGCGCAGCAGGGTAACAAAATGCTCACAGTTGCTACCCAAAAGGTCATACGACACCTCCTGGCCAATGAGGACTTGAGCTCGCTCAATGATCTCATCGACAGCCAATGGCGTGTGGTCGTCATCGTACTTGTTGTTGACCCGGTACGAGTCAGATCCCACCACTTCCTTCAACAGCTGCATTCGCACCACCGCCTTGCGGCTAAAAACGGACTTCACGCTGGACATGGCAGCCGCCTGACTCTCATCTAGAAAAAGCAGAGGACATTTAAGAGTCTCCAAAATGAGAGCCCCTTCGTGTGCTGCGACAGAGTGACTGAGATTGAATCCCCGCACGACAAGCCATCGCTCCGACCAATCATTGCTGTTTATATCTGGGGTTTACAAAAGGATGGCTGATAATCAGATTGAACACCTTTCATGGGGCTGAACAGAAGGCAGTGACACGCAGTGGGAACATTCAGACTTGAATATTCAATGGAGAGTGCAGAGGGCCAGGGGTCAAACACACACTGTTGTTTACTGACCAACAGGTGTCAAGTTGATGATGTAGCCATCTCCCAGGTAGAGAGCCCAGTGCTGATAGGCCGGTCTGAAGATCTCAATGAGGTCACCAGGTTGGGGGTCACCAAGGGGATAGGGAAGGTCAGGGTCATTAGAGGCCATCTAGAGCGAGATGGTGTGGGAAAGAGAAAGAGAGAAAGCTTCTGTATTCTCAGCAAAGTCACAACTGATCCAACAACTGCTGCTTGAAGTCAACCTCTTTCTTATCGTCCTTGTCCAAAACAAATTGAAATAATATATATTGAGTGATAACAGGATGCTTTACATTTCAAGGTCAATAAGCCCATTGGCATAAGTTTGGCCACCACACCATGATCATGTGTAGTGCATTGTGGTTACAACATGTGGTGGAAAAACACACACAAAACAATACTCACATTAGAGGTTGTTCTCTGTTTATCCATCCCACATCATGTTTCCGCAAATTCTGACAACAGACATATTGATTAAACCACGCATACACTCCTCTCCCTCTATGGCCTTTGTCTTCTTGCTATAGGTAGCAATGCAACCATATTGTACTTGAATCATCTCTTCATATTTGTTATCATGTACACATAAATAAAGAACATACATAAAAACTGCATCCTGGATACATCATTTAGAGGACAGATAAACAAATTACCCACATAAAGAGAGAGTGCTGGATAAATGGATACAATGTGGAGGACAAGGTCACACATACACATGCAGACAATACACACAAGCTCGTGTGCCACACAAGCATGCCACAATGGCACTCACATAATAGAGAAACTGACGGAAATGTTTTAAACCTATGATGGTTTTACTGTAAATAACTAGGCATGACTCCAAATACAAAGGTTATACTAAATTATTGTAAATATACTGAACAACAGCTGAGAAAGCACATTTAATCCCAAAATACAAATAATTAATGTACAGCACTGAGGGAAAAGGGGCATGTTAATTTAATTAGCAGCCAGTCGAACGGAATCTTTCTAAATTCATCTGACGTTATGTAATGTATATCTATGTGGGAGAGCAATGTGTGTATCCATGTAATTATCAATTCATGAGACTTAAGCTATGTGAGGAAAATTAAAGTCCAAATGTTACGAACTAAATGATTAACCATACATTTTTACAAATGAACAACTATGGCATTCTATGTTTTAGACACGGCATTGAAGGACTAGGCCTAAACGTTGACACAGAGCAAGATTAATACTTACTGAAAAAACTGCATCTTTTTCTTCCTCACCATGTTAATTCTCCATCGTATGTCCGGCCTTTTCGAAAGATTACGTGGAGGAAAATATGGTAGTTTATTTACAGCCTTCCAGATGATCAGCAAATGAAGTATTTTTAAATTCGTTCCTCTGATGGCTCAGCTGAAATAGAGGCAAGCACTGAGGTCCCAGTTCAGGTTGTGTTTCACGGGTGCACGTCGAGAAATGGTATCAACTTTGACAGGGGACAGTGGAAGGGGGGCTACTATTCACAGGTCACCGGCGGTATGCGTTTCCTTGAAATTGCATCGTTAATTCAGGTGAATACGTTTCCCATGCTGCAGGTGCAAATGTGAGATTAGATCATGATATATTTATTTTATATCAAATTCCTTTTCAAATCAAAAGTGTGTAGAGTGAACAGTTTAATCAAAAGTTGCAATTGACAGGCCTAGACTAGCCTACTAATTCGGTTCACTGACAATTTTCGCAAGAGGGCGGCATCATATTTGAAGGTATTCGGAAATTTTAAAAATGTTTACATTTCAAATGGACACTGTTAGGCTGACACCTGATGATCATTCAAATAAAGTCTAGCCTATGCTTGAACTTTGTAGATTTTTCCAAATAAAGAGATAACCATGAATGCGTGTGTCTTCTACGTGAAACGGGGGGGGAAAAGAAGAAAAAAATAAGCATTTTTGTAAGAAATATGAGACACCATGCACAGCACAATAATCAAGAGCCCTGAGGGGAAAATACTTTTGATTATTGCCAAGAGGGGAATCTTGGAGGATGGACCCACTGGTTATTCAATGATAGGATGCTACCAGCCAACCAAGAATCGTCACTGTTAACTCCGCCTTGTGTTCCTGACCGCTAGCAGAGACAAGGATAACAAATGGAAGGTTAGCGGGGATTGTCAAGTAACCTTTATCAAAAACCTGCACCCGATATAGAGTATTTGTCATATACAGCGAAAGGATTTTCCTGTGGTATGAAAAGGAAGGTTTGGTCCACTCATACATTGTGGTAAGGAAATACTTATCTTAGAGCAAGACTGACTTGAGCAAGTTGGCTAGTTGCAGCAAGCTAATGCACGCAACAACGGCACGCGTTATAAAACAGCTGAATTCTGAATCATAACATGCGAGTTAGCTCGATGGCTAGATGGCTAGCATAACTTAGTAGGCTAGCAGACATGCAATTTTAACAAAACAATTGTATATTAAGTGAACATATGCGCTAGTTGGATATTATTTGTAGCTAACTAGCTAGAGCTAATACTAAAAAGAATGAATGTTCTGACGCTATAAACGTTAAACTAGCCGCTAGGGAAGATGACCAATCTGTATTGATTTAATTTGAAAGCGAAAGTGACGGGTACAGTGCAGTTTGGACCCATTTGTCCATTAGGCGCATCTAGGTTCATTATAAGATATAAAATATTGAGCGCAGGTATTTGCTGCTCATTGTCAACTCAACGCACAATAATGTTGTTAGACATTATAAATGTCTGACAACATCATAGCTAGCGACATTTTGCCTCTTCCACTCTCTCCTAGATCTGAAACATGGATTCCCAGAAAGTCCCCCTCCTCAGACGAACGGATTCAGCCCAGGGGGACTTTTCACCTCTGAAACACTTTGTAGTGGCCAAGAAAAAGATCGGTGATGTGTTTGAACAACTCCTGCAGTATGTGAAAGAAGCCTCTGCGTTTGTAGAAGGTGAGCGCTTGTAGCCAGTAGGACATTTAGACAAGCAATGAACACATTTGAGTACTAAAGTAGGTTACGTTAATATTGTTAAACAGCTCTGGTTTCTTGTCTTTTCCTTGTTGAAGTTTGAAGACGTATTTGTGATTGTGTTTGTGATCAGAAACCTGCCAGAATGAAGCCTTGGAAAACATTGCCAGCCAGGACCAACAGGAGCAGATTCAGGCTTATGCAGACAAACTGGCTGTTATCAAAGAAGTTTTAGCGCGCAGACACATGAAGGTGGCCTTCTTTGGCAGGTACACCAATTGTTGATTTGGGTTCATTCACTGTTCCTGTTGTGTGCTGTCTAATCTTTGCTTTTAACCAACTTGGAAGTCTAGATCTGTATTCATTTAAATCCTCATGAGCAACCCAAATCTATCTGACGGTTGATTTCCCGGAGCACACTGCATGTTGAAAGAATGATTATGAGACCATCTACGTCGCTTTTGGTTTCAGTTCAAAGCCAGCGCACACCCTCACAGCACTTCTAGAGTGCAGCAGCCTACCACTGATACATCAAACACATCATCTTTAATTGTCTCCAGCATGACCGGCTAAGCCCTCATAGCTGTATATCAACATAACATTCGCCCACAACTGGCGATCATTTTAGTAAGCAGTCTGACCTGATTGTCTGGAACTTAGCTTGTCTGGAACGCTAAGTTCAAGGATGTGATTATTATTATTATTATTGTGATTGCATCTCCCACAGAACAAGTAATGGAAAGAGCACTGTAGTCAACGCCATGCTGAGGGACCGAGTTTTGCCCAGCGGCATCGGCCACACCACGAACTGCTTCCTGAGCGTGGAGGGCACGGACGAGGACAAGGCCTATCTCAAGACGGAGGGCTCCGAAGAGGAGAAGAGCATCAAGGTAACACACACACGCACATCCTTACTTATTGGTAGCTACTATGGGAGGGTCCTAGGTGTCTTATCATCCACCAATAGGATTGGAGTCGGCTGTAAGCTAGTGTCATTTGGAGCCGTGTTGTAAGAGCTGTGGAGAGTGGGAGATGTTGTCAGGGGTCGTCAGTCGATGCGCTGACCATGCGGAGGTGCGGATCTCGAGGAAAAGGGGTTGTGTCGGCTTGGGTCGGAGCGTCACATGTCGAGAGGGAGGGTCGAGAGTCGAGAAGTATTTATTTTCTCACTGTATCCTGGAGTCTGTTTGGCGACTGATAACAGGAGCAATAAAAACCCTGACTACCAGATAAACTTGTTGTCATAATGTCCTTGCCGTGGGACTGGGTTGGTTGGTTCAGCTCTGACTACATTTGAACAGACACAAACATGCAAATACTGTATGTTTACACTGGTATCAGATATCTAAGGTGCAGACCAGTATAGTTGGACGAAGAGTACAGTGGTGCTCCTGTTTCAAGGTCACAAAGTCTAAATCGAATCAACTTTCATCTTTCACGTATTCTGTTATTCAGCTCGAACAAGGGAAACATTGTCATATAAAATACCCACAACATTCACTCTTTTGTTATGCGGTTTTGTCCTAAGTCAATAGAGAAGTTGAACTTTTTGTGCTGCGTTAGCATAACGCCAGGTATCCAGAGATAGCCTGGGCTTAGCAGGGCCAATGATTTCAAATCCAATTCAAACAACCTTCCTCCTTGCCTGCCCCTCCGCAGACAGTGAACCAGCTGGCACATGCTCTGCACATGGATGAGAGCCTGGACGCAGGCTGCCTGGTGCGAGTCTTCTGGCCCAAGACCAAGTGTGCTCTGCTGAGAGACGACCTGGTTCTGGTGGACAGGTGAGCAGTGAAACGCTGGCAGACTACAACCTTCACCTCCACTGACGCCCAGCGGGCCTACTAAGCTTCTCGCACAGTGGGAGAGAGGCTTACAGTAGTACTATAGCACACTTCAGGCCACGCTGTTGACTAAACACAGATGAGCTATACGTGCCTGCTCACCTTTCCGATCTATAGGAAAAACGTACTTTTGAATCCCAATTGATGCGTTACTAGTCTGTATCCTTGTTGCGAATTGTAGTTCAACCCGTACTAGATGGTCAGACTTGATCAGACTTATAGTTGAGTCGGTGTAGGCTCTTATTTAATCTCTGAAAAGACCTTGATGTCTGTTGACCTTTCAACCCTGGCCCGCAGCCCCGGGACTGATGTCACAACACAGCTGGACAGCTGGATCGACAAGTTCTGTCTGGACGCCGATGTGTTTGTTCTGGTCGCCAACTCGGAATCAACACTCATGAACACGGTAAGAGGAAAGGACAGGCTGGACTTTCTCTCAAAGACCTGACCAATGGCTGTCATTCCGAGACCAGCAAACTGGGCTGTTAAGTAGCTTAGCCATTCCCAAGAGCAGTTCAAACAAATTAACCTAACCATCTGCTTTGCTTGCACTGGCTGCCATTTTTTATATTGAATTTTTAAGGTTTTATTTTTTGCACAATTCTTTTTATGTATGTGTGAAATATTTATGGCTATGGTTCCCAGAAATATGTTTGCATTTAAAAGAAGAAAGAACTAAAGAGTAAGAGAAACTCGAGAGTTTTAATTCATGATAGAAGTTCCGTAAACCTATGTGAAATTGCAACCACCAATTTGTATAAGAAGGGCTTACTCATTTCCTTTAGTTTGGAATGGCTAATGGTGCCGGGGTATTGCTAGCTTCGTTTTGACCCAGCCCACAGACTCAGCTCTGTTTATGTCTGCTCAAGCATTCATGGTATGTCAGAGCACATTGGCAATCTCAGAGCTTATGAATGCCAAATCTCTTAAAGGGGCATGCCCCATATCCCCCCCCCCCCCCCCCCCCCCCCTGCTCACGGTTGCAAACGGATGTATTGAGGCTATGTTAGGACACATAGTCAATTACAGAACTCCATAGCTGGATTGTGTTGTCAAACAAGACTTGTTGGATAATCAGCCTCTGATCATTTGGACACACTTCCATGCCAAGTGAAGTGACCGACGTGAACTTCTCAGTTCAACAACAGAGGCAAAGTTTATATCCAAGTGGTACTGCTCATCTTTTTATCATACAGACTTATCTTAAATTTCAAGAAAAGAAAAAGAAATCCTGGCACACATGCTTATAATTTTTTATTAATTTCTCAATCAAGCACTCTAATTGAGTGCAACTCTCGAAATATGAGTAATTAATAATGCTTTAGTAAAAAAAATATATTAGAAAATAGTGGTGGCACAATCCTCTTGATAAAATGCTGAAACGGAAACCTTCACCGTGTTAAAGAAGGAAAAGTGACTCCATTGCCTCAGCGCATCCTCCGTCGCGTACGAGGACGATTCACTTTGACGATCATCCTCCTCTTCTTGGGGACAGGCTCGTCCTCTGCTAGGCCACAGTGATCCAGTGTGGCCTCCCTCACCCTCTTTCTGGTCTTCTTCTCAGAGTGGTTCTGGAGGCCCCCCAGCTGGGGGTGGGCATGGGTCTGGATGGATCCCCAAACACTGTTTCCAGTGCTGGAGCCAGAGCAATGGACCAGAGCCTGAACATTGAGGCTGTTGCTGGGCCCAGAGCTACTGTAGACTGGAACCATCATGTCGTAGCTGCTGCTGGCAAGAGCTTCATGGTGGAAGGTGTTCTGTGGAGCAGTGTTAAATGTTGAGAGGGTTGCAGCTGGCTGTGTCCTGCTGCTGGAGCGGTCATCATAGTCCACTTCCATGTCCTCCACTTCATCCAACAGATCAGTGATCCTCGGGCTGGCCGGAGGAGAGATCATCTCAATGTTATTGGGATAGAGAGAGCTGGAGACTAGTGGAAGGGAGGTGGTCGTGTAGCTTGAGGTGCTAGCCTGCTGTGGTGGAGGGTACGCGGTCATGCTAGTGCTAGCCTGCCGTGGTGGAGGGTACGCCGTCATGCTAGTGCTAGCCTGCCGTGGTGGAGGGTACGCGGTCATGCTAGTGCTAGCCTGCCGTGGTGGAGGGTACGCGGTCATGCTAGTGCTAGCCTGCCGTGGTGGAGGGTACGCGGTCATGCTAGTGCTAGCCTGCTGTGGAGGGCAAACAGTGAGGCTAGGATGGTAACCTTGGGTGCTAGGGCTAGCACATTGTGGAAGGTATGCGGTGAAGCCAGAGTTAACCTGTGGTGGAAGGTATGCGGCGAAGCTAGTGCTAGCCAGCTGTGGAGGGTAGACATCGTAGTACAGACCAGGGTCCATATAGCCATCAGGAGGCTGTGGAGGGTAGATGGGCTGACCAGGACTTTGATATTTGCTAGAAATGCTAGAACCAGGGTGCATCCTAGAGCTATGATCAGGCTGCATATAAGCAGGATGTGGTGGTGGGCAGATGGGCACGCTAGGCCCATTACAGTAGTAAGCGCTACCCTTAGGAGCAATCATGGTGCTAGAGTAAGCATTGTAGCTGTTGCTGGGCCCAGAGCTGCTGTAGACTGGGGCTGTCATGTCGTAGCCGGTGCTGGCAAGTGCTCCATGGTGGAAGGTGTTCTGTGGAGCAGTGTTAGATGTTGAGAGGGTTGTAGCTGGCTGTGTCCTGCGGCTGGAGCGGCCATCATAGGCCACCTCCATGTCCTCCACTTGATCCAACCTATTAGTGATCCTCGGGCTGGCCGGAGGAGAGATCATCTCTACGTCATTGGGATAGAGAGAGCTGGAGACTCGTGGAAGGGAGGTGGTCATGTCGCTCCGAGAGCAAGTTGAGGTGCTAGCCGGCTGTGGAGGGTACACAGTCGTGCTAGGGTTAGCCTGCTGTTGAGGGTAGACATTGTAGTACAGACCAGGGTCCATATAGCCACCAGGAGGCTGTGGTGGGCAGATGGGCTGATCAGGACGTTGATAGTTGCTAGGAAGGCTAGAACCAGGGTTCACCCTAGAGCTTTGATCAGGGTACATATGTGGTGGAGGGCAGATGGGCATGCTTGGCATGCTTGGCCCATTGTAGTGGTCAGAGGTGCCTCCATCTGGATGACTCATGGGGCTGGGCCACATCATATCACCAGGGTGCTGTGGAGGGCAGCTATTGACACTAGGCCCAGGATAGCCCGAGCTGCTAAATCCAGGACCGCTGGAGACGCTAGGTCCAGGGAAGCCAGAGTTGCCAGGTGTTAGTGCTATGGCAGCCGGCAGTGGGGGGCAGATGTAAGTGCTCGTCCCAGGGTAAGCAGAGGCAGCTGGGTCTAGATGTTGTGGAAGACCGATAGAGGCCATGAAGTGGCTGCTCGACTCCGTATGCATCCCTGCAGGCCTGCCACTAGCATAGGAGGCCGTGTCGGTAGCCAACAAATGCACAGACAAGGTCTGGTCTGGAGGCTCATCATCCGAGCTGTCTTCATCAGAAGAGGAGTCGATGACGATGATATTGGGATCCACGTTGTTCTTCAGGGCCACGTATGCATCTCCTTGGTCTTTGTAGGAGCCCCACATACGGCCGGACAACTGGTTGGAGGGTTGTGTGGAATCTGTAGCTGAAAGAGCAGAAGGACACTCAAGATGTAGTCCAGAAATCGAACATGATAAATATTCTTTCATATCACGCTTTTGATTAATTTGACCATACATGTGTTGCTTTGTCATTGAATCATTTTTAAGTTTATGGTTATAGGTTATTTCCAAAGGGTAAAAAGATACATTATGGATGAAGGGGTATGTGGTTGTTATAAAGGGTAGTTTATTGTTATGACCAGAACGAGATCAACGTTACCATACACTTAGCCCTGGAAAGCCCAAACATATGCCAGTTTGCTCTTGTATAATAACGTATTGTTAAACGGTAATGAGTTGATATGTAACTCATGCAGTTATGGAACATATTGCTTTGTAGTTTGGTAGCTATGGCAACCAAGGTGTTTGCAAAAAAATTTTTTATCCTTAATTGCTTACTGAACAGTTTCATTTTGGGGGATGAACTACCCTCTAAACTGACAATTTATCCTGTCTTAACCACCCTTTAAATTATGTGTTAAGCTTTTAACAAACCTAAAGACAAAATTAACTAACATTCAGTTTTTTTGCAAAGTTTTGAACAAACTTGATGACAAACTTAATGACCACTCATTCAGTTTGTTAAGCTTCAAACAAACTTAATGTAATAACTTTATGATAATATTACTTTTAATAGGAATACAATACTTTTTGTTCTGATTCATATAATATAATAAAATACATTTCAATACTCACCAAGGCAATTAACCTGATCCCAAACTGTGATTGGGTTCATTTTCATCATGGTTGCATGGCATGCATTGAAAGTAGATCTGGTGTCTTTGAGAACGTTTGGTTTTCTTGTGTAAACTTTTTGGAATGTTTAAGTGTTCCAGAATGCTTCCATTGTCTCCATTGGTTCAGAGCCAATTCTGCTGACATCATAATAGGACTACCTCAGTATCTATTGATCCATATAAAATACATACATGTTTGTTTTCTATAACCTTTATTCTGGTGGTTAACCTTTGGCTCATGGTGGTGCAAGTACAAAAAACAATGTACAACACAAATAAACAATTCTGTATATCAATATAAAGAGTGTGCATCTCCTGAAGTTCCTAGAAAGATTGCCCTTAAAACAGCACAAACAGTCATGCTCTTTTGTTTAGCCTGCCATCACATGAATAATCTCTATTATTCCAAGGGTGAAAACAATTCCAATACAGTATACTACGCTTAAGGTGTTCAACCTTGTTCAGACACAGAAATGAGCACTGTTTATCCCTCATACAGATTTGTTCTGAATCGACAGCAAGGCATATCAGTGCCTACGTTCCCCAGGCCCTGTCAATCATGCATAGAGGAAGACGCTAATGCAGAAGTCAGTTCACCGTGCAGTATGTGTACAAGCTGCGGTTTGCACCCACCTCACCCCTCTCCCCCCTCCCCCCCCCCCTCTGGACCTCCCGCAGGAGAAGCACTTCTTCCACAAGGTGAACGAGCGCCTCTCCAAGCCCAACATCTTCATCCTCAACAACCGCTGGGACGCCTCGGCCAACGAGCCCGAGTACATGGAGGACGTGAGTAGAGCTCCTCCTCCGGCCCCGCCCTCCTCATCCCGTCACACGCACGGCCCCCTACGCACCTCATGACCGTGCGTCGACCATATAGATCTTCGTCAATACGATTTTAAAGCAGATTAGGGGGGGAAAAATATCCGTGCAAAATGCGATGTTTAGCCTGCGTCGACGTGGCGTGACCCACACGTACAGGCTGCAGTCAGCCCCACGCTCACTGACCTCCCCTCAGGTCTCGGTCTCTGACCTCGTGGCTGGTGTGGGTCAGTTACCCGGGGGGGGGGGGTCTCCTGTCCTCGGCAGGTACGGAAGCAGCACACGGACCGCTGCGTCAACTTCCTGGTGGAAGAGCTGAAGGTGGTGGACCGCGAGCAGGCCCCCAACCGCATCTTCTTCGTCTCGGCTAAAGAGGTGCTCAACTCCCGCATGCAGAGAGCCCAGGGCATGCCCGAGACCGGTAAGCCCAGTGGTCATGGCACACGCGTGTGTGTGTGTTTGTGTGGTCAAACGAACAGCTGTCTTCTTTGACCATTGTGTAAGACAACTGGTCAAACCAAGAGTAGGCAAGGTTTTGTTTTGGTGACCACTGTCAGTATGTTCGTCCTGGTGTGTGTGTGTGTGTTTTAGTGACCCTAGTCAGTATGTACATCGCAGTGTGTGTGTGTGTGTGTGTCCGTCCTGTGTAAGTAGGATACTCGGTATGCCATCCCAAATTAGACCCAGCCCTCCAAAGAACACCGAGCCTAGCTATGTTGCCGCATGACACTGTGAACTGCACCATCAACTCTGGGCAATGCCTCTCACAAGGGGACAGGCCACTTATGCAATCGCACTCCCTCACATTCTCACAACAACTGACCTTTGCTTTTAGTGTCTCGTGAGCTCAGTTTATAGCCCGGCCCGTTCTTATGGTCTGTGCTATGGCAGAACACACACACGCACTCACCATTTTGTACCCCGCGTGAGGGTTGAAAATAAACGTCTTATCTAAGATGGCAGCAGCAGGATGTGTGGATGCCCGAAGCTCTCGTCCCTCCGTCGTGGTGGATGTGACAGTGTGCTTCCTTTCACAGGTGGCGCTCTGGCAGAGGGCTTCCAAGAGAGGCTCAGAGAGTTCCAGAGCTTTGAGAGGAGGTTCGAGGCAAGTGACCGTGCGGGTGCCCGTATGTAAAAGCATGTGTGTGTGTGTGTGTGCGCGAGAGCATGGGTGTTTGTGCTGACCGTCTTGCGTCTTTCGTGCCGACTGAAGGGGCTCACCGAATACTTTGAAAACCTTGTTGTCCTTTCCGTTTCTACTGATGGAAATAGGACATCCGCACCCGTCAGGAGGAGACTCCCAGGGTGATATGAAGTCAGTCGACGAGCCCACGTTAAGAGGCAAGGACAACCATTCCAAATAGGCCTAGTGGAGAGCGATCCCAACAAAAGGATCGCTCCGCAGAATCGAAGCCGAGGTGAAATCAGATGTGCAGTCGGGGGGGGCCCCAGAGGCCCACTCCTCAGATGACAAACCCGGTGTCCTGACCAGGGAGCTCGAGGCAGGCTAAAGAGCCCCCCATGCCAACCGTCCCTCTGTTTCCTGTCGGCCTGGCCTTCGACGGCGTGACATTGTGGACCCGGCGTCAGGGGAATCTGGGAAGGGGGCCAAAATAAGCAGTTAGCAGAACTATTTACCACCGTCAGTAGTGGCAGGGAGAATATTGCCGTGGTCCAATACAAAAGGAAAGTGTGTGTGTGTGTGTGTGTGAGAGAGAGAGACCACCAAAAAAAAGGTCAAAGAGTGTCTAGATCGGTGTCCTATGCTATACTTTATGCAGCCCCCATATCTCACTTAAAAGGTGTTTTTATTTGAAATGTCTCCTATTTTGAAGCCGTCCAATGAGGTAGAATCCTAACCTTGTTCCCAGGGCTTCTCACCTGAAGCGGCACGACCGCTCTCTGGGTCCTAGAGGGAGTTTCTCCACTGCGGTGTGGCTTCAGAGTCTCATGTAGCCCGTCTAGAAACGCAGGGATATCGGGGAGAGATCCGAGGGTTGTATACGTCTGCACAACACGGCATGTCCATACTGGAGAGTATTCACAGAAACGTCCTGTTTGAACCAGTTGGAAGTTTAAAGTCAGAGCAGATTAAGCCTAGACTAGGTTAACCAAATGATATCCAAGAACCGCTGAATAGAAGTAAGTTTAAGAAAAGAACTAAGACAAGAACGTTTTAACCATTCTACCTTCATGGCCCACATTCTACATTCAGTCTTCGGCCCATCCCGGACCCCTTGTCTCTTCACCAATCGCTCGTCTCCAAACGCAGCCCTCGGTGACCCCTCAGCCAATAGGAATGTGCGGCATTTGCGTCAACCTGCGTCTTCATTGCTGAAGTCTAGATTTGCTAAGGCGAGGGCATCCCCCCTTTCAGTTCGGTTTTCAGTTGTGTTTGTCTCGTATGTTTGAGTTCTTTCTGTTCCGCCTGCACTTGTGTCTTTGTCTGAGTTGTGTTATTGTCAACTAATGGGATATCTTCTGGATATACTGTACATTTGGGAAGGCTTTTAAATCTGCCGACTTGATTAGCAATACAAAACCTCCAAAGCACTATTCTTTGGATGCTCCTTGGAATCCTATTGTACTGTCTAGCTGTAGCTACGGTATGTAATTAATCTCATCACACATGTTTTGTAGTTGATACAGTAAACACAGCCTTTGGCCCTTTTTATACATTTTAATTAAATGGATTTGATTTCAATAGTCATTTAATTAAGTAAACCATTTAAGAATACAAAGTGCCTACATACAGTATAATATATAAAAGGATACATTTAGTCATTTAGCAGACGCTCGTAAACTAAACCCTAATGCCGCACGATGCTAGTCTTATCATGCAGTGTACAACGATGCCTTCCTTTCTTTCAGTTGTGTTCCTTGAGTTGTATTGACTTTTGTGTTGTTATGATTTACGCTATCGCTTCACTGCCACGTTACGGTGACGCTGTGACACCACGTGGGGGGGGGGCCGTGGGACTGGAGACACGACCCTGCTGCCGCCGCCATTTTCCCTTCATTTCCTTCCCCTCGTCTCTTCCTCTTCCTAATTGTGTGGCAGCAGGGTTGTATCTAACCCTTCTTTTGACCCAGCGAATTCACACACACGCGCACACACACACACACAAGTTTGTGTGTGTGTGCGTGCGCGCGCGTGCGTCGCAGCAGCCCCCCCCCCCCCCTGTTCAGCGCGGTAACGTGTGTGTTGTGGCCTCGCAGGAGTGTATCTCGCAGTCAGCAGTGAAAACAAAGTTTGAGCAGCACACGATCAGGGCCAAGCTAATCGCAGGGAAGGTCAAAGCCATCATGGACGCCATCAACATCGAGTCGGCCGAGAAGAGGTGGGTGCCCCCCCCCCCCCCCCGTTCCCCTCTGCCTGCCGTGCCCCCTCTCCTGGGGTGGGATGTAGGGGGGAAGGTGTGTGTGGGGGGGGGGGGGGGTGAGGTTTTGTGAGGGGTGAGGTGACTTATTGCTGTGTCAAGATCTCCTCAACGTTTGTAGCTTGCGATGGCCTGCCACAATTCCTGCTACTGTAGACCGAGTAAGCGGGCGGTTTCCTCATCGAGCCCCGCAGTTTGAACCCGATTGAAAGTAAAGGGGGTATTCGGTAGATGAATAGGCGAATGGCACGGTCACTTTGACAAAATGCGCCGCACGCTGTCGACGACCGCCACGCCTCGCCCGAGGAGCTCCCCGTGCTCGACTGACCTCTGTCCCGTGCTTGGTGTGGTGTGGTGTGGTGGTGGGGGCGTGTAGAGTGCTGTCGCTGGAGGACCGCGAGTACCAGATGGACCGTCTGGAGTTTGTGAAGAACCAGCTGAACCTGCTCATCCAGGACATCAAGATGAAGATCAAGACCATCACTGAGGAGGTGGAGGCCAAGGTAACTGACCCCCCCTGGCCCGACGCCACAGCACTCCAAACCCCCTTGCGGGTCTTTTGAGAGCGACAGGAGCTGGCGTGATCATGCCCCCGTTCACCACAATGTGGATTAGCATTTTATTAGTATCGAGTTATGCTGTAGTTGCCCACTTAGATTAGAGAGAGAGAGAGAGAGATGGTTTGGGGCTTATTCATATCACGGCTTCACTCCTGTTTGTTTTGGTGTAGCATGTGGGAGTACATACTGTACTTAGGGGAGCCAAGCATGACAGCAGTAACATGATAACATATACAGTCATATTACATAACAAACCCCAGGCTGTGCCACTGCAGGATTTTGTGAGGGCGATGTGACAGCTGTGTGTGTGTGTGTGCGCCTCAGGTTTCCAGTGCTATGGGCGAGGAGATCTGTCGCCTCAACGTGATCATCGACGAGTTTCACGCCGACTTCCACCCCTCCCCCCACGTCCTCAAGATCTATAAAACGGTACGTGGGCCCCGCCGTCACTCCTGTTCACCGCGGCCATAGGTTCTGGGGGGGACCCCGAAATAAACGGACCGTCTTTGTGTGTCGACCTGTTCCACCAGCCGGACCCTTGACCCCTGTCGTCTCTCTCTCTCTCTCTCTCTCTCTCTCTCTCTCTCTCTCTCTCTCTCACTCAGGAGCTGCTGGCCCACATAGAGCAGGGCATGGGCAAGAACCTGGCCTTCCGCTGCTCTGACGCCGTCAACGCCTCGGTGCAGTGCTCCCAGAAAGACATGATCGGTACACACGCACTCGGGTTCTATTTAGACGAGGCCCAGTCTTGTCCTTGTGTCACGCCATGCCCCACACGCCTCACAAAGTTTCCCGTGGAACTGGGGATATAGCGTACACTCGGACAGTAATCTCGAGTGATAGGGTTGGATCGTTTGTTGTGAATATGCTGTCAGAGCCCCCGGTGTTCTTTTGACCCAAGGGGAAGATGTGTGAAGTATGAAGAACACATTTCCTCAAGGTCCATTTGATGTCCATTTGAAGAATCTAATTTAAAAAGATGTCCGTCTCCACTAGAACTATCAGTTTGGGTTCTGGGTTTTATTCTTATACAACCACCCAATTGGGGAGAGTTGAACACCGGGATTTAAAATGACCCGTTCAGACTCGCAAAGTCTCTCTTTCGGCATGAGGACAGACTTGACAGTAGAAAGGGAAATGACGTGGATAACATACAGCCAACAGGTGTTATTCAGTCAGGCGGACACCACCTCATACACTTGTGACTCATCGCAACACAATAAGGGTTACATTAGGGACACATACATATGAATGAATAATATGACAGGAGACATTAACAGATAATACAACGATAGCTTATCTACTGATTGTGAGGAACATGAGCACAGAAAAGTCCCTGACTTCCCCCCTCCCCCCACAACGACATTGACTAGAAATGCAGATACTTCGGCGATGCCGTGTGTTGTCTTATAAAGCGTGTAGGTTTTCCTGACAGGAAGGTATGAATTCCTAGAAGACTGACTGCCGACACCTGTTTAATGGTGTGTTTCTATCCCCCCTCCCTCTCCTCCTCCCTCCCTCCCCCTCCCCCACAGAGAGCCTGCAGCCTCTGCTGCCCCCTGCTGTCCAGAGCCAACTCCACATGCTGATCCCCAACAGGAAGTTTGACCTGAGCTACGACCTCAATTGCGCCACGCTCTGCTCCGACTTCCAGGAGAACATCGAGTTTCGCTTCTCCCTGGGCTGGAGCGCCCTGGTCAACCGCTTCCTGGGGCCCGCCAACGCCCAGAGGGCCCTCAAACTGGTGGACCAGAACTTCCAGGTAACACCGTTGGAATCAAGCTTCCTGTTTGACTGATACTTGGGAATACGCCCTGTTGGTGTTTATTGTTGTTTGTCACGTCCAAAATTGAGCTTTTAGTTGGAAAACGTCTGAATACCATTCATTAATGGTTGAACAATGTACAAGGTAGACTAGGAATGTAAGCATCGATTCATAACATGAATATGCTCAAAACATAAACGGTGAAAAGGTCAACTTCTCTACTTTGTCGTTTCTCCACCCCCCACACACACCCCCACATTCTCAGGTCCCCCGCCCGGCGCTGCCCATGGCCCGCACCCCCTCCAGCGGCCCCCCTGCCGTGGCCCCGGCCCAGGACGGGCCCCTCATGACCCAGGAGGACCTCATGCTGTCGGTGGCCACCAACCTGGCGTCCCTCACCTCGCGCACCTCCATGAGCGTGGTCATCGTCGGCGGAGTGGTGAGCGTTCCCCCCACCCAACCTGGCAACCGCGGCTAGCCTGTGGCACCCAGCTGCCCCCCTGGGGAAACGGAGACAGACAGCCCGTCTCTGGGGAAAATGGAAGGAATTGATTTGGCGATAATATAACCCATTACCCGTTTTTATATAACCCAACCAAGTTTTTATTCATTTATTTATATTCCCGTGATTTGACAAGAAGAAGTAAACGGATACACAAACCAGATACACCATCGATAACAACTCTATATATGACATCTCTGTCTGTCTCTTTCTCTCTCTCTGTCTGTCTCTCTCTCTCTGTCTCTCTCTCTGTCTCTTTCTCTGTCTTTCTCTCTCTGTCTCTCTATCTGTCTCTCTATCTGTCTCTCTATCTGTCTCTCTCTCTCTGTCTCTCTCTCTCTGTGTCTCTCTCTCTGTCTTTCTCTCTCTGTCTCTCTCTCTCTGTCTCTCCCTCTCATTATTCGTGTGCTGCAGGTGTGGCGAACGGTGGGCTGGAGGCTGATCGCCCTGTCAGCCTCGCTCTACACCCTGCTGTACCTGTACGAGAAGCTCACCTGGACCACCAAGGCCAAGGAGCGCGCGCTCAAGCGTCAGTTTGTCAACTACGCCACGGAGAAGCTCCAGCTCATCGTCAGCTTCACCAGCGCCAACTGCAGCCACCAGGTCCAGCAGTAAGTCCTTCCCTTACGCAGGGCGACGAACCGGTTCCGGAACGTTCCACCACACGTTTTCACTTTTTTTTTTTTCTAGCCCTTTTTCTATTCTCAAACCTAGCCAGTGTTGTTTTGAAATATTTTGTTGTCGCCGTGCCGATAAACGTAAGCCAAAGTTGCGTGACACATTGAAAGACGGTGAGTGACTTCATGATCCGGTGATCCATGATCCGATGTATACATCCCGTATAAATCAGTCATCGGATATACCATCCGTTTGGTGCAAATACTCCTACTCGTTTGCAACCAGTGGGTAGAATTGAGGACTTTGAACTCCCAAGAGGAGTTCACACCAAGCGCGTCACGCTTGTTGACGCACACTTCAAAATCGACACATTTTCAAGATTTGTTTGAGTTTTTCCCTCTCAATCCTTTGAGAACCTACAACCTACCTACGGTACAATGACGCTAATTATTAACACTCTCTCCATCCATGGGTACTCATCCCTGCAGCGGTATTTTACAAACAGCGGAAACTAGCCCCCCTCCCCCCACTTCCCCTGGGAAGCTCTTAATAAATAAACGAGTTGACGCCATGACCTTTCCGCGTTGCCCAGGGAGATGGCCTCGACCTTTGCGCGGCTGTGCCAGCAGGTGGACCTGACGCAGAGGGAGCTGGAGGGGGACATCAGCCGCCTGACCACCAAGGTCCAGCAGCTGGAGAGCGTCCAGGGCCACTCCAAGAGCCTCCGGTCAGTCCCCGCCGCCTTCAGCCGGCCTACCTGGGCCACTCACCAGCTGCTGTAGTACACAGGAACCAAACGTTGACTTCATCCCCTCCCCCACCGGGGCGATGACTTGTAGTCGTCATGATTTGATTCAGATGAGGGTTAGACACTTTTTAGATGTTCTTTGAGGGGGGGGGGGGGGGGGGGGGGGGGGTTTAGCTCAGTGCGAGAGACTGCAGATCAAGAGGTTGCCGGTTCAAATCTCCCCCTTTACACTTTGCTTTGGATTCAAGCTTCTGCTACATAAATGAAATGTTATTATTCATACTGAGCGTTTCCACTTTGAACACTGAAGTACGCTCTCATTGGTCAATGGCGTTGCACAAAGTGGGGCTGAAACTGGGTGCCGACGCTCATCCTGAAGCCGTTGCTCCGCCTCCCTCCTGAGTGCCAGGGAATGAGCTCATGTGCTGTGTTCTGTTGTGTTCTCTCCCCCACCACCCCAGACACAAAGCCACCGAGCTGGAGAGCCTGCTGGAGACGTTCACAGCCCAGTATCTCCAGCCTCCGCAGTGATGGGACGGCGATCGCTACAACCCCCTCTCTCTCTCTCTCTCTATCTCTCTCTCTCGAACCTCCAGTTCGAGCGCCCGGCGTCGGCCTAGGCCTGTTTGGACCCCCCCCCCCCCCCCCCCTGTTTTTCACTGCCGTTTTTACGACGTGGGTTATGAGAACAACACAGGTCCACCCTCGACAGCCCTCTCCCCTCCCCTCAGGACGTCTCTCCTCCCAGGAACAGATGTTTGTGAGTGTGTGTTCCCGCGCTGCGAGCAACCAGAACTGTCCAACCAAAACACACTGCCTGTAATACAAATGTTTTTGTTTTTGTATCGTGTGCGCGTCGGGTGGTGTGAATGCGTTCCGAAGACTCAGACGTTACAGGATCAATCCGTAACCCTTCACGCAGCTGGAAGACCAGTGGTCCGGTGCTGTACGTTGACACTACTGTACTCCTGACTGTGAATATGCCTTTCGACTAACTTCTGAAGTTTAGCGTGTGTGACATATTTGTAGATTCCGATTTTGTTCCTGCATGGCGATTTTTATTCAGAGCAGAGAATGCTCTGGCTACTTTTGGCAAAGATTCAACTAACGACAACAACAAAAAAGGATGATCAGTGTGAATTATCAGGGTCCACGCGTAGTCGCAACCTGAAAAGAGTGCAACTTGAAGGAGAAAGGCCTTTGTTCACTTGAGATTCTTGTTCTTAAGTGAAACGGTATTCATGATTTCGGAGAACTCGTTTCCAAACTAGGAAATTGAAGCTGTATAGATTGTAGCTTTTTGATAACTTGAACCATTTTATAAGTTACTCAGTTGTTTCTACTAATTTGACCTTTAACTGAGAATTTAAACCTTTTCACTTGTATCAAAGACAGTTACTTTTTTCCTTGATGAATGTGAATTCTGATACCTGATTTAAGAGAATCCACTGTATTAAACTACTACTTGCCATGTCATTTGAGTTATGAAAGTTTGAGTCATTGGTATATGGCAATTCCTGCAAATCTCTTCATGTCCAGGCGATATTGCACACAGTCATGAACGAATGACAATGCTACATTTGATGCCTCATAGGCAAAAAATTTGTTTTAACCCTTTACCTCTTAAGAATCCTGTCAAATTTGCCTAAATGCCAAACAAGGCATACCCAAAGTAAATTGAAAGCTGGTCTTGAACAATTTGGAGTACATGCAGTAAGAAGCTTAACACGATGAAATGTAACGTTTTTATTTCCGCCTAGATGTTGTTTCGCAAACAGATGCCCGAAGAGACTTATGTGGGAGGTAATAGACAGAAGACACAATGGGACCCCAGAAGCCTTACCTAATCCAAGACAAAAGTTGATTAAAATACCACAATATAGTCATATTTTTCACGTTTTTCTAAGGGTACAGTACTGTACATCCAGGCGTTTTCTAAAAGGGGCCTGTGGAGACTCCAAAAGGACCCTTGGTAACCAAGGTCAAATACTTATTTAAAAAAATAATTTTTCATAATTGTTGTCCAATGAAAGGTGGTTCTTGGAACTATCGTATCTCATTGCTATATCCCCAATTAATATTGCTGAAACACAGCGGAAGAGTCAGTATATACGCAGAAAAAGCCCTGCTTCTGTGAGCAATTTTGCGTGTGGACTTTTACTCTGACAGTGCCAAAGTTACCCCTAATGTTGCCTATTGGCGACTGTAGAATTTCATTGGATATACGGCTAACAAGCTTATTTGTGAACCCACTGTAGCCAATTTCTATTTTGTACCAAAGAAAGAGGTGGTGGTGGTGGTGGGGGTGGCACCTGGTTGGCTTTCGAAGTCTATGGACAGGGCATGGAAGCTCCAATGGGGTCAAATGAGGTGTGAATCGAAAGGTCAGAATGCAGTGGCCATTTTGACACCAATATATCATAGATATTCAGAAGCAAACCGAAGTTAGGACCAATTGTACATGAGTGACTGGTCTCTTCAGTGGGCAAAGTTAGAATGATACAACAAGAGTTCATGGCTTTTTATTTATGGATGTAATACATGGTTTTCGACGACATACTTTACTTGGTTAGATAGTTTGGACCTTTGGAAATGTAACCAGACCATTATAATTGGAATGGTTTGCATAACTGGACAACTCTGAGCCTTCTTAGGTGAGTAGTCTCTGTTTACTTTCACGTTGTTGACACATTCATGGTCAGACAAATACATTGATTGTACCTGCTGTTGTGACTTGATCTTGTAATGTTTCATATCAATAGAATCACAAGACTCGTAGCTTTCCAACAATATGTGGCATGTGTAGCAGTCTAAAAAAAGTGTTGGGGGGGGGGGTGCATTACCACATTCATGGTTAGCTTTTTGCAAGCATTTAAGTTGGCTTCAACAATGCAGTTCTGTGAAAACCATGGGTTTTGAATCCACGTTTGAATCCAAGGTCAGATTGTTTAGACTTTGTAGGACACAAATTCTTATCAACTCTGATTATCCTTGGTTAAAAGCATTTTTTTCCTCTTTTTATTGGTTACAATATCAACTCATGGCAACATATCGGTATCACCAAGCCACTGTACAAATACAAAAAAAAAAAATCTGGTGTGAAAAAGACTATAAAAAATTATTCCATAACAAGTGATTTTATAATTTTCACACAATAGCACTGTAAGAGAAATCATGGCACCAAGTCCTGGGTTTTCACTGGCTTAAACACACACACACACACACACAAAACAATAAATAAAGGAAACAAATCGAAGAAGCCTGTCGGGATCGATCGGAGAGCCCAGGGGGTATGGGTTTGGTGATCATCATAAACTGTTAACACTAATCATTAAAAGGAAAATGATCTGGGTGTTTGCTACCATTTGAGCGCTTGGTTCTCCTGAACCATGTTACGATTTCTTTCAAAGTCCAAGAAAGTGGTTAAGTTACAGTTTGGCCCTTCAAATGACGCATTGGCAGAAACGTCTACAAAATAAACTAAAGATGTACAGTCTGCGGATGAAAGCAAAGCACCCTATGATGTCATGAACGCTCGTTATGCCCCGTTGCATTAGAATGCATAACTGTGGATGACCATGGATCGAATTTAATAGCGTGGTGAAAACGTTTGGCAAGGCATGGCACCTTATGAGTCATGAACCCTGGGAACAGGCACAAAGACCAGTCAGGCATGTGGAAACACGGTCACTATTTCTGGTCCAAAAGGTTTAATACTGATGTTCACACAGCTCTGCGATGACTTTTTTGCATTGATTTGATTACAGTTTCGTGTGACAGCCCAGCGTAAGGTCAGCTGACATGCACGTCGAGTAAAATCGTTACTTGTGGATCCATTGGTACGAACTTCATTTTACAACGGCATTGTAACCTGCCTTTGTCCTGTCACTCTTCACTCACTGGATGGAAGTCAGTAGTGGGAGAAAATTGATCACAAATCGTTCAAAGAGAGGAAAGAAAAACGTACAATATTTTGAAAACCCATCATCTTAATCTGGGGAACATCGGACTTTATTCCAGGCTACACGTTAATAGTACTTCAATGTGATTTGGGATTTGATTTAAGGAAAGGACTGGCACTTCTGTATGCAAGCAAAAAGTAGTAAATGATAGAATGACGCCAACATGTTTTCAGTTCACAGCTCAGGGTCAGCGGGTAACATTGGCACAAATGAAGAAAGTAACACTTATCAAAGATGTCTGCTGCCCACTTGGATCAGTGAGAAGCCCAACACTGATATGCAATACACTTTACATCCAATGATGTATTTGGGAGGCAATAAAAAGCCATTTCCTTTCGTATTTTCTCTCAAAATGAATGAACGCAAAGCCGCTAAAATGCACAGCTAAAAGAAACAAGCTACTAGAATCACTGTATGATCAAAAGGGTTTCTCGGCAATCAACAAATAAATACAACATATTGTACGGTAGAAAGCAAGAATTGTATCAAATAATTTATAGCACTGTTTAAACAAGAGCTGCATGGCATTACTGTTCTGTTTTGTGGACATCTGTCAGCCTGACTTTAGTGTTTACTAGTGTTGATAAGGCTGTCTGCAGCTTGCTGGAGATCAACATTACAGTTGTATTGTTGGAAAAACAACAACCCGCCTCATAGTTTAACCAGCACTCATTTACAACATATCTATATGGTTTTCTAAAACTGAAATATGTGCATTGGCATCGCAAGGATTGACTCGACATGAAAACACCTCTGGATTAGGGCACAAAGTCCTCTTTTGCAGAGGTGAAACCCAAGCATGCACACTGTATGGTAAGGCAGGATGGACACGCCGTAGACCAGGACAACCACTCGGACTCAGCCCGCCTATTGGAGTGGTTCTCGTATCGCTAGGGTGCAAGCCTAGGCACCTGTGATTTCCAGGGTTTCAATCCAAACGAACTCAAGTCTTCGAAATACAATAAAAAAATCTGGCAATGGTGTTAATGGTACATCGTGGACACAAATGACAAAAACATTTTTCCAAGATATCTTCCTCTACTGGTGAATACGTTGTATGTGCTCTGCTTACATTTGGACTACAGTCGAGTGTGTGTGTGTGTGTGTACTGTATGGGTGCATTATCTAATCTCTCTACCAAGTGAACGTTCTTCTACCAAGTGTACTCTCTTTGCTAGCAATACTTAACTGTTCATAACATTGGTTTTGGTGAGGAAAAAACATTAACGTGGTAAATACAGACAAACTTTGAAGAAAAAAAAGAAGCTTATTTTACAGGCTCATTGTGGCACTGGTGAGATTGAGTGGCTAACAAGATTTCCGAACCGACATTTCTCAGCCTACATGGATGGCAATGACAGAATTACAAATCATGACATTAGGAAAGGAACGAGGAGGCTCACATGCACGGCGGTCTCTACTCCGCTCACGGGGATCGGTCGCAGTCTCTCACCCTCCCCGCCCCCCCGCCCTTTCTCCTCCTCCTGGCCTGTGTGTCCTTTTAAGGGTTTCAATACTTCTTTACCAGCTGGGAAGGGACACTATAGCGCCTCCAGCTTTAGCACAATAACAATACAACTGACCCTTCTACTACAGGGAGAGACAGGAGGCGTTGCCATTTCAGGGGTGAGTGACACTAGAAGTGAGTGATACAAAGTGAAGCACTGCATGTCGCACAGTGGTGGGTTGGCGAAAGACGTGCGTGAGGACACTCGATAAAACCGCTATTTCAGTTACGGATAGCGAGGTCGAGCTAGAGACTAGTAAGCCGTGGTTTCATACGGTTTTGATATGGTTCGCTTTTTGACAACGAGCTCGTTTACACCTCCCGGTTACTAGACCATAAAAAGGGGGGATGGGCTAAAAACCGTGTCATTTTCGAAAAAACAAACAAATCGATACTCATCCATAAGCATACACTACCCACAACCACAGCGGTTTCTGTTGAAAAAGAGAAACCATGTTCGTCATTTTTTTTATCTTTTTTTTTTTTTACGGAGAGAACGGCTGATACGATTCGTATCTTAATTGGT